>NW_025401063.1:3951841-3976891 GCF_015345945.1 Tribolium madens
TACTGTAAAAAAATTCATAAATGCATGATGTTAAAAAAAAGATTGTAGAATATTTCAGGAAGTAAAGGTTTCGGAAATATGTTTATTAAGACTTTTTTGTTTATTTTGGTCCATTCTATTATCTCCTTAAGTATTTTGCAATCTTTTTTTAACACCCTGTATACATACCGAGTGAATAAAAAGTATGGAACTAACCGTTTTTTGCATAAACTAACTACTTTACAAAAAAAAAAAAATTAGTGCAGTGTAAAGTACTATAAAATGTGATCGTTTTTCAAGAATAAATAATACCTAGTTTTCGAGTTTAGCAAAAAAAAATTTTTAATGGCAACCTACTATCACAATTTCTTGAATTAAAGACTATGAACTAAAAATGACCTCTAATTAAAAAAAATGTTTTTTATTGAGTATTAATTCTGAAAGTTGCTTTCCGAACTCATCCCAAAGATTTTCCGAACTTAACCGATGTAGTCGTTTCATACATTTGGAAGTAGAAGACCAGGTTTTTTTGTACTTGCATTTTAATTTTATGAATCCACTTCTTAATTAACTTTCTTCTGTTGCATTTTTTTCGGCACAATCTTCGTTTTACACAACCCATCTCAAAAGTTATTGATAATTATATACACACTAACACTATAAAAACATTAACTACACTAATCTAATACTATTTTACTAATAAAAAAGTCCACAAAAATGCTAATTCAAAACCAAAATCGGACACACAGATTTGACAACTTTTACTCAAGACAGTCAAAATAAAATGATGGAAATTTGGGGTTGCAAGTACCTGTATATCAACTTGCGCTCTAAAATTTCGTATAATCTCTATGCCTGCAAAATTTTGCCTATTGACCAACAAAATGGGATTATTTCTAATGAGGGTTTTCCCAGAATATTAGAGCGGTAAAACTCTTTTGTTATAACTTATAAGATAACATAGGGCGACAAAAAAAAAGTCATGTCGTGACAACTTGACAAATTTTATATTATTTTGTTCGTCAGTAAGACAAATCAAATGCACTAAAAAAAATTAAAAAGTCTACACACTTTGAACAAAATAATTTTTTTCTAATTTAAATGAATTTAAAATACTTTAACTTTAAAAAATCATTACTCAAT
The DNA here is from genome assembly GCF_015345945.1 of Tribolium madens. Lineage (NCBI taxonomy): Eukaryota > Metazoa > Arthropoda > Insecta > Coleoptera > Tenebrionidae > Tribolium > Tribolium madens. The sequence continues at coordinate 3,952,964 of NW_025401063.1, forward strand.
AACTATTAGGCCGATTTCCTTAAAATAAAGACCATTCTAAAGGGATGGCCTTGCCCTTTAGAATTATATAAAATTTTAAATTAAATATTGGCAAACTTTTCTTTGAACAGTGTTGGAAGAAGTTCGAAGTAAATCGAAATAATCTAAGAAAAGCCCTACGAGTAATTTTTTTTTCATCATTACCAACGTCTAGAGCATCGCTTTATTAGTTGTAATCCAAATTTTCAAGAAAATATAGCGAGTAGTTTTCAAGATATAATTTTTTGAAGTTATGGTTTGCTAATCAAGCATTGCTCCATATAGGAGAAATGCATGTTAATCTTACTTAAAATTGCATTTTTATAAAAATATTTGTTTTAAAACTCTTCTTTTGCTTAAAAGTGGTCAATTGCACCTTCTTTGTTCTAATTACAATAAACAAAAACTCTTTGTTTACTTAAAACAAATAAAGAGTACATGCATACTAATTAAAGCAAATAAAGAGTTTTTTTGTAGTAAAAATGACCACTGTTTACTGTACTATTTTAACCAGCTATCATTAAAAATTTTTTGTTGATACTCTTTTGCTGGTTACACCGGTATAATTGCACATTGTCATAAGACATAATAATAATAATACCAATAAATTACTGATAATTTTATTACAGGTATAAAAAAAACAATTGAAATAAATATATGGCCACATAAGTATAACTTTTTCGATTAGCGGGGCCTTCTTCATTTGATGCGGAACTAATCATTACAATGTCCTCATTTTCTTCCACCAATTCTGATGACTCGATGTTGTCAAAATCGGTGGGACCCCACCATTTCACATATTTCAAAAAAATTTGTAAAGCAACAATCACTTACGGAGGCTTAAAAGAAAATTAATAGTCACTCACGAAAGTTCAAAACAAATTGAAAAGAAAGTATTAAAGTTTTGCAAAATTACCTGCTTAAAAGTGTTTGTTTTTCCTAAAATTCCCAAAAGGTTACCTGCCCCATTTTAATAATAACTTGTAATTAGTCACCTGCCTTTTCAAATTTCTTAAAAGAATTACTTGACTTCAATAACAATTATACATGAAATGCAAAAGGACATACCATAGAAAATAGAATAGGTATACTTAATTAGAGAAGATTACAGAATTTGGAAAGCAACTGGTTTCTTCCCTTTCAGAGAAGAAAAAAGCAAATAATCCGACCCTGTTAAAAACTGACCTGTTTCCTTCGTTTCTCGGCCCGGTGGGTTCCACTGATTTATGATATGTTCACCCTATGGTTTACTCTCAACAATACCGCATTTAACTTAAAAGTAATAAAATTTTTAGTAGGTCTTAGCAAAACGATTTAACTGTACTTGAAATTTTTCGCGAGTTCTGACACACACTGTATAGATGCGTCTTGTCCTGCTGGTAATCCCAGAGCACATGCAAATTTTTGGAACGGTATAATCCAATCTACTTTTATTTTATTTAAGTATGAGTACAAACACAATTTACTTTTTTATACAGGGTGATTCAGATAAGATAATGAGCCCAACGTTCTGGCGATGCAACCCAAAAAACAAATTTCATTTACGTCTTGATCTAATTTTAATTACGATTTGCATTTGCAATCAAAGTTATCTTATGTTGCTCTGACAGTGCTTTGACAAGCAATTTATGATTTATAAATAAACTGTTTGCCTATCTTTAATGTTTTATTCTTTCATACATTTTGTGTTGGGTTTACATCGAAGAGACTATTCTATTTTCTCTATCATTCCGCGAGAACTGAATGGCACTAATGTCAGAGTGACATAAGATGATAACTCGGATTCAACTTGCAAATCCTAATTTAAATTGGATCAAAGGCGTAAATGAAATTTGTTTTTTGGGTTGCATCGCCAGATCGTCAAGCTGAATCGCCCTGTAGATATACGTATTGATTTTTTTTTTTGATTAGAATACATGTAGCTTTTATAGACAATTTAAAAATTAAGGTCATAGTTTAAAATTCGAGCGACCGTTAGAGAGCGAAAATTTAATAGACCCAGATTTTTAATGAACTATAAAATTCGTGTTGTTTTCAAAATTTTTTCCATCATTAAATTTGGATCAGAAATCTAAAAAATGTTTTAAAGAAAATTGTCAAAATTAACAAAATGTCAAAATAAATGTTTATGTAGTTATAAAATACGATTTGATTGACGACGTGTTTTATAGAAAACACTTCTCTTGGCATTTTGTCAATTTTAATATTATTTTGACAAACTTCATAATTATTTCTGAATTTAATAAAATTGCTCATTTACACTTGAAAACGCAAATTGTCAAAAACAAAATTGTCATATATGTTCCCATATACCGGGTGGGGCGCACTTGATAAATCGCAACTTCAAATTAATTAAAACTGGCGATGTATCATACATACCTAACTAATTATTGATAGCGTATATTTGAGAATTTTTCAAAATTTTTTTGATAACAAATGAAGCCGTAACATTTTCTGTGTTTTATGAATACTTTCTGTTAATTTAATTTACTTATAAAGTTTTTTCAGAGATTTACATAATGTGAAAAAGGTTGTTCCCAAAAAGGTTAGAAAACTATCAAAAGAAATGTCTTATTTGGTGGTCTTGCCAGTGCAGTGTCATAGTCAGTGAACGAAATGGAAAAACTTGCTAGAAGATGCCTGACAATTATGAAATTGTGAATTGTGACAAAAACAACGTCAAAAATCTGGCATTTATTAACAGGCCAAATTACACTATAAAAAATCAATTTGAGTTTTTTTTGCACTCAAGTGCAAGTAATATTAAAATTAAAAACACGAATTTTATATCTCGGTCTATTAAATTTTCGCACCCTAATACTCGCTCGAATTATGACCTTATTTTAAATTCGAATTTAATTTTTTTTTTTTTTGAAAAACTTGAAAACTAAAAAATATTTCGAAAAATTTTAATCTTGAAAAGTGATAAGATTTTTATAGTAGGTACTTTAAACAGGACTAATAATTCTTTTTGTAAAGTAATTAGTTTATGCAAAAAATGCTTGGTTCTATACTTTTTATTCACTCGGTACAAGAAAGACTCGCCTCCTTCCTCCAAAATTAATTAAAACTGGCGATATATCATATACCTAACTAATTATTGATAACGTATATTTGCGAATTTTTCTAAATTTTTTTGATAATAAATGAAGCCGTAACATTTTCTGTGTTTTATGAATACTTTCTGTTAATTTACTTATAAAGTTTTTATACTAAATGAATCTGAACCTGCTAGCGCATCAAACTTTGATATCACAATTATAAATTTTGACTTGGTTAGCTAAATAATCGCTTTCTTTATTTAAACACAAACCAGACCCGTGATTTATGACAGTGGTATAATTTGCCAACAAAAGAATCATTTATTGGTAGCCGACTACTTTGAAGTCTTTTATTGTTGTAAATCTTGGAATCTTACCCCAATTACAGTTCCCCATTGTCACCTAAATTTACGATGGCACAAGAAGCAGGTCATAAATAAAAATGATTTCAAAGTTAAAATGGAAAATTACGTTTAATTCAAAATCTAATTCGTATTTTTTTCTGATTTTCGTAAACAATTACAGGAAGTGAATCTGCGTAGGTCAGTATAAAAATTTGAATTCAACATTTTGGGAGAAAATACTTTTTTTTGGCTGTTTGTAAATGAAAAATTACCAAAAAATCATGAAATGTACCTGATCAATGCCCAGGTAAGTGTGAAAAATTTCAAGTTTCATTTAATTAGAAGAATTAATGCTTTCCAAATATTGGTTGAGAGCCTTAAGGGTGTCCGCGACCAACGATTCGAGACGTTAGTATATTGAAAACAAGATTACTCTCTTAATATGCAACAGAATTTCATGTATTATACATCAAAACAAAGGTTTTTTAAATCTACAGGCCGATACGTTGAGATTTTTCTAAAAAAATTTAATACTTTTAAAAAAAGAACAAAAATGCATAAATGGTGAACTTGAAAACAACTTTACTCAGACATTTTTCAAGTAATCAATTTTGGTTTTTGTAAGATAATTTAAAAGAATATTCTATAGACCGATACGTTGGCCTTTTTTTAAAAAAGTGTTTAGTTTTTGAGATATTGTGATTGATGTAAAAGTCACGATATTTARCGGTAGACCWAAARATTCGTTTTAKGGTTTTGGTATTTATTACAAAATATTAATTCTTAACAAATTCAACAAACACCATGTAATAAAACACTGTTGTTTTTAAAATATTAATAAATATATTTTGGAGGATCGAGGGTCTCTACCTGCCCTTGTACCAACCCAAGCAAAGGACGGATTATGATCATCTTTATCATGTAATTAGCATAATAATTTTCAGTTATTATTATTAGAAAACTAGAAGCAGAAACATTTGACGTGAAATGAAAAATAAGCTAATTTTGTTGGAATAGTACTTCTATCGAATCTCCCTTGTTTAGTAGACCTGACCATTTTTTTTCGAAAAAATGCGTACCTTGTAGGAATCTAAGTTTATTTTTTATCTATGAGAGTTTTAATAAATAGCAACAATAATCAGACAAAATAATTTATTATACCTTATATTATAGCCTTAAGACAAAACCACAAGCCCAGTCTTCTTTTACTTTCTATTTATCTAATTTTAACTATTTGAGTCGTCTTTTCTAACAGTTTTGGGCCCTTGACGTTACATGACATGCGTCACTTTCGTTTAAATTTTTTCGCGAAAAATTCGAATTTCGTTTATTCTGGTCTCAAAATTTCGAAGCATTAAGGTAAAAAACCCCCAAATTGTCGTAAACCACCTTTATTGTAATCTCCACGTGTCGCTTAAAAGGCCGTCAAATTCCTTGCAATACAAAGAAGGCACGTCGTTGTTGACGAAAAATCGAATCGCATTTTTCCTTGACAACTTGCACATGTTGACATGAACGTAAGGGAACGTCTGAAAGAGGCATATGAGAGCGTTTCTTTCAGTGCCGATCGAACCTGGGCGAACGTGCCAAATGCATTCCACGCGAGTAACTTGGTAAGAGCCTCTTTGTGGGCAAACATTGGGGGAATAACCGTTGGTTGGCAGGAATTACACTTGACTGAGAGGTTTTTGCAAAGTCAGAAGTTGCACCGATTTAGGCCTCGGACCGTCAGAGAGAGCATTCCGAGGAGCAGATTGGCTCAATATGTGAACTGCGTCTACAATGAGTCGAGGGAAATGTCATATGCTGCGAATAGTTCGTTCAATGAGACACATCTGTCACCGAGTAGCGAGCCCACCGAAGCCTGGGAGATGCCCGAAGTGAGGGAGTTGTACAAGTGGTTTTTGAGTAAGTCGAAGAGGGGGAGTTTGACGCAAAATAAGACCAAATTTCGGTTATAGAAAAGCCTGAAGATGATTTTTCCAGGATTGAAGGACGATACGAGTCTCCTTTACTCAACGTCTCCGGCTTCGAAGACAAGATTTTGAAAATACAAATCACCGAAGACAGAGTTAGAAACATCTGGAACAGCGAGTTTTACCAATTCGGGGAACCACGCGTCAAAACCGATCAAATCATAGTCAATTTCTTCACTTCGCCGATGAGCAACATCTTCCTTTTTAACAATGACTCGGGGTACGACTACGAATGGTTCCGAAACATCTCCATTACTAAGGATTTCGACCAGTTGGAGGTGTAATTTGATGAAAAAAACAGAAACAGTATAAATTTCACAATTTTTGCAGCAACTGTCAAACGCCTTCAAGGAGCAAATTAGTTCAATAGCGAAATTTTTGAGCAGTAGTAACGAGCCTCCCCCTCCTAGTGAGCCAATCTCGAATGAGATTTTGTACTCCGAGGTCCTCCAAGGTCTCTCCCCAAGTCGCAAACTCTCGTTCAAATGTGACCATAACCGAGACGAAACCTCCTCGACTAGCCAAGAAAGCTTCACAAATTACACGATTCTGAATCAGAAACCGGGCCAAGAAGACCCGAAACAAAAATTACAAAAGACAGTCCACCTTCCACCAGACTCTAGGTACCAAACGCGGACCACCATCCACCCCTGCGTCCAACAAGCGTACTTTTATTCCCCCGTTCAAAGGTGGATCACCCCAAGTGTGACATCCTATTACCCCACGCAAGTCTTTACTTCGAGTTGGGTCACGCAGAACCCACTCGTGAATCGGCTCTTGGGGACGGCCATCACGAGTGAAAGCGAAAATCAGGTGGAAGAAGAAGTGCTCGAGGAGCACCGAGTCTCCACTAGCGTCTCCGAAGAGTTGGAAATTCAAGCGTTGGAGCAATACAGCAACTCGAATGAGAATTTCTACCAGGAGTTGGAGAGACAAGCAGCCGAGCAGTACGCGAGCTCCCCCGAATAAATTTTAAACTTAATTTTTAAGCAATAAATCAAAATTTAATTTATTCGAGTTGAATTTCCCGCGCAGAGGGCGCCACGTTCTTGACAATGACAACGTCTAAAACATTTCTGCTTTTGTTTACTTTTCTAGCAAAAACGCGATGAAATCGGCAAGTAGCAACGAAATCTTGTCGTTAATCAAAGATAAACTAAAAATGTTTAGCAATAAAGCAAAAATTAATTAGCGCGTTTGAATTTGCCGCCAGTAACAACGTCAACAGAACGTCAAAAACATCTGATTTCTGTCAAGTGTGGGCGACGTAAACAGCGTTTTTGTTTACTTTTCCAGCAAAAAACACGTTTTTGACGATGAAATCGGCGAGTAGCAGACGAAATGCTGTCGTCAATCAAAGATAAACTGTTAAATGTCACTAAAACCGTACCTCTGTTTAGTACAAGTAGCGATAAGGGGGCCGTGCAATGCGAGGCGAATTTGAGCGCTGGCAGTGAGATTTTGAGCCACTATCAGGCCGAATGGCAAGCCTTACACAACCAGAATGAAGAAAATGCCAAAAAGGCCGAAGAAGCGGCGACTGAAATCGCCAAAATCACCAACAAGATTGAACGTGATAAGAAGAGTTTAAGTGTGATGACACATCTGTTGGCCCACTCTAACTTAAATTTAAATATTGTTAATTGTACAAAACAAATTGAGAAAATCTATGATAGCTTTAATGAAGTTGAGGGGAAGTTAGTGGAGTTGGAGGACTTGATTGAAACTGTTGAGTTTGAAAATATGAAGAAGCAACACAGATATCATTTGCAACAGTACAAAGTACGGAAAGACGGTATTTGGTGACTGTGAGATATTCTGTTTGTGTTAATATTGCTTTTGTAGAGTCTTTAAAGGCGTATGAGGCGTCTCTGAAGGAGAAACATGAGGAAGCAGTTGCAGAATTTGAAATGAAAAAGAAGAAAGAACTGGAAGAGCGCCAACAAGTGTTTCACGAGGCTTTCAAGAGCGACTTGGAGATTTATAAAAATTTGGGGACTATTCCTAGTACGTGGTGTTTCATTGTTTTCGTCAACTTTTAATGTTTTCTTACAGAGTTAGATCTTCCCAAGAAGCAGCCAAGTGCCTTACTTGAGGAAATTCAGGTAGATTTTGACGAAAGTGAATTGGACCAATTTTTGTCAGACAATCCTTCAAAATAGTGCAATACATAGAGATATATTTTTAATAATTGTTAATAAACGGGTTTTTGAAGTTTTTTATTTGTATAAATGACATGAATCACATTTTTCTTTTTCTTTTATAACTAAAGCCTTATGAGATCTGAAATGATTATGATTAAATATAAAAATATAGTGTCTCAATTAGAGCTTAAATCACATAAATAAATATAAACGCTGGTCACACCAACAGTGGAACTTGCATTGCGTGTCGTTTAAAACTGGGAATCCCCGAATGTACTGGCAATGTTAATCACGAAACAAATGCACTAAACGCAAGTTCGACTGTTTTATTTTGAAATGAAGCAAACAACAAACCAGAATCGAACACTTCCAGATCAGTATGACTTAACTTACGGTAATATTTTATTGATACAATAATATATAAATTGATGTACTGGAAAAACCTCATTACTTATAGTAATGTCTAAATTAAAAAACCGTTCAGGTTCTTCGTTACATAAATTAAACATAAATTACTACACACTTATTGCTTAAAACGCTCACAAACTGAAAACGCAACGTCCTGAACCCAACTCAATTAAGATTCTATAAAAACCTTTTTTTCTTTGGTTTGAAACCATTATGTTGGACAAAAAGTTGAAATATTTACAGGAAAACTTCCAATGGCAAAAAACGAAATTGAACACATCGCCCTGCGCCCCTTAAGCTCACATTTCACAAGGCTAATTATACTAAAGGCCAGGGCTCGCTTTTTTTTTACCAATTTTTTCGTTTGTAATTTTTTTGGTTTTCATCACACTTTTGAATTTTTTTTTGGTTAATTTTCTCAATTAACTAGATTTACCTTACAATTAAGCTATGAATCCGTGGCTATTCTCCTACTTGATATTGACGTTAACTGTACATGTTGTAAACTAGGGATTTAGTGGATTAAATTCTTACGGTTGCCAGTACCTGTTTGCTAGAATGAGGTAAGTGGCAGATAGCCTCTGTCACGCGTGCTCCGACTCGCTCTGGTACGGCCTACCATCACCATACACGCTCAAAGAGGCAATCAAGTTGTTGGGCATCACCTAAACACACAAAATTAAAAAAAAAAATTTTTAGCAATCTTATTTTGTCAGTTGTAAATTTGAAATCTTAATTTGGTAATAATGACTGTCAAATATAAACGTCACAGTTTTTTAGGTAACCACTCAACCAGTGTTGTCAGTCTGGTGAAAGTTCTCATATCTGATGATTTTTTAGAAATCTAATTGCAGTTACAGCAGAAAAATGATAAATCCAGAATATTTTTTTTTAATTTGAGGATTCGTCTAAACGTTTAGTAAAATTAACTTTTTTGCGTAATTGTCAAGGAACAAAATTCGCTTTTTAAATACTGATATAGTTAATTTGTTCAAAAATGATAACATTGTTTTTTGCATTTTTTGGTCAAAATCGGTGCTTATGCTTCTAGCCTTAAGATTCTTAACTTTATTACTCAATATCTCAAAAACTATGCATCGTAGAGTATTTTAACTTGTTGCATCGTGTTCAGCGCGTAATTTTACGTCTAGAAAACCATATTTCAAGCGTTTTTATGATTTAAGGTAAATTGACTATTTTTACCATTTTACTACCGCTCACCTTCGAAAACTCAAAAAATTCGTATTTTTTTAAATTTGACCCAATAACATCTTATGCATTTTTTAAAAAGTCTGTAAGACCTCTAGAAATGTAAATAATGGATCAATGTTAAAATTTAATTTGTTTTTTATTTTTCTCGAGGTTTTGGTCGATTTTTGGCACTCGGAACGGTTTATTACCAGAAACTCAATTATTTCGACACTTGCTCAAAAATAAGTCAAAGCATTACCAAATTAGTAGAGAAAATGGTTTTATTTGTTTCTTTTTTTTTATGAGATTTCACTAAACTGAGTTAAAAATCACTAAATTTACCTTTTCAGAGCGTTTTTTTAGCCAGAAACAAGAACTATTTTGAGAATTTCATTAAAAACAAACCGACACTTACCAAATTAGGTGAAAAATTGTATTATTTTTGCATTTTTAGAATGTTTAAGCACGTTTTTGAAATAGACAAAAACGAAAAATTGTGCTAAAACTAGTAAAAAAATTTCAAATTAGAATGAAATTGGTATTATTTTAACTTGTTTCGCACTCGATTCAGTTCGTTTTTGAATTAAGGACTTTTTATTTGCAAGATTTTGTCATAACAATGTTTTATTCGGTTTATAGCTCGTGATTTATTGACAAAAAATAAGCCGAAAAACACAAAATTTGGTCGAAAATGGTGTTATTTTGCCTTTTTAAGTCTTTAAGCACATTTTTTGAACCAAAATCTCAGTTTTTTGCGAGATTTTGCTAAAACAAACCAAAGGAAAACACAAAATCCACTCATTATGTTTGCTTTTCTTAGGTCTTTTAGTTCGTTTCTCAGGTAAAACGTAAATATTTTTCAAAATTTCGTTAAAAACAAGGCAAAAATTACAGAATTAAAAAAAAGATTTTTGTCTTTTTCGAGCGTTTAAGCATGTTTTGAGAAGATTTGCGAGATTTTTGATGTTGACTAATCATCACAATAATTCAGTGTTGCCAATAGTTTAGTTACAAACATTAATAAAGTTGGTGACACCGAATTTCAGAATTTTTGGAGATATTAGATTGTCAAGTGATGGCCGCCTTTCGCAAATGAATGACAATTGACTATAAAAGTGTGACGTTTGGATTTGACAGTCAGTGTTGCCAAAATAATTTCAAAGTCATAGCACTCTCCAATCGGAAACTTATTTCTTCAACTCACCTCAAAGATGATGTCCTGATACCCGTAGCACAGGGTGCTCCCGAAGGGGTTCGTCGTGTTGGTCGAACTGGCCCTGTTCAAAACAACTGGTCGCTCACTGGGAGTCAATTGTTTACAAATATCATCCCAATGACAGTAGGCGTCGATATCAGTCCCATTCAGCGCCAACTTGAATTCGCATCTCATGTAAATGTTGAAATTGTAATGGCCTGGATAGTTGGTATGCATGACCAATTTTTTCACCAGATGCGAACGAGCATCGAACAGGACGTCCTTCAAAAGGGGAAAAATTCAACTATTTGACACCCAAGACACACAAAAGACAATTTACCAATCCCAACGTGAAATAGTTGAAGAAATAGTCGCTCTTAGTGTCGGTGTCGCGACGCAAGGCATTGGGGGTGTGAATCCGCATCTTGTCCTCGCTCTTGTAGAACACCTCATTGGGGGCTCCCAGCGCCGTGGCCACGTCTTGGGCGGTGTGCCCCAGGAGGATCTCCCGATCGAACTGGATCTTCGAGTCCATGCGACGGCTGTTTGAGCCTAAAATTGGTTCAGTCAAGACAGTCAGAGACATGGATTTTGCTTTCAAGGGGGTTAATGCGTTAATCACAACAAATCAGAGCGTTAGAGTGGCGAAATCGAAACTTACTAAACCTCTCGTTTAACTTGTTCTGATTGGTAATAACTAAAATATTGAACATTCCGTTTTACAAATCCAGGAAATCGGACAAATTTGAATTTTCTCATTACCTGCAAGAAGGCTGAGTTTGACTCCTTTCGTGTAGCACTCTCCTCTCAGTATCTCGGCCTTTTGGAGGTACAACTGGCCGTGGTAGCAAGACAGGGGCAGTTCGGGGGCGCAGGCCTGCTCAATGTTCGAACCGTAGTATATTGTCATGCGGGAAACTAGGGGCGAGCTCCCTGGGGGGAATTGAAGGGAACCTGTTATTTCACGTACGAAAAGTGAATTTGACCCTTGGTTACCGTGGGCGGCCTTACCCAAATTATGGGTGTTTCCAGACTGGAATTTTGATTCTACTGGAAAATAGAAGGAAAGTCCTCGAAAATTCAATATGAATAACTCTTTCTCTGAATCATATACTCCTGGATGAGTGGCACCAAATGAGTGTTCAATTTGTTCGATTGATGGCAGTACTTCGGGTGAATTAAATGGAAGGTTACTGCAATCCCAAAATTGAGAAAAAATTACATAACAGGGAGGCACAAAATTACCAGTATTTTAATTTTACTAATTTCATACAGTAGATTTCGATGATTTTTAACCGTTGTGAGATTGGGTCAAAAAACAATCTGATGCCGTCTTGGGGTAGATTAAGAACAAGATCTATGTCTAAAGGGTTCTGAAAAATTATTTTGAGTACATTTGGATTTGTAGTTTGTTTTTGCTTACAGTATCGTTATAGAGGACTTGTACATTCTTTATGTTGCCCACTTGGGACTGAATAATTGCAATAGCCTGGGAAAAATGCATTCCTGAAAAGAGAAAATTAGAAATGAAAACTTTTACAAATTTGAAGGTCGCCCAAACCAATTAGCGTTACGTAAAAAGGGTCAGATTTTCAACTAGTGTTGTCGTAACATCGTCCCATTGCAAAAACGATGTCAACCATGTTACGCGCAATAAAAATAATAAAGAAAAAAGAACCCACCTACAATAAACTCCCACTGTTCACAGCCCAAAGAACGTTCAGGAACCACGTTGAGCGTCAGCATTTTGCGCAATTAATAAAAAACAGTCTTTACTCAACAATAATACACAACAAATAACAAATCAAAACCGTTTATTCTTTTTCTCTTAAATCGAACGTTCCTTTGTCTAAAAACTCGTAAAACTTCCAATCGCCATTTTGTCAATTCTGACATCTGTCAAAATCAGCTGATTGTTGTCATCAACTGCACGCAATTAAAGTCACTAAACTAAACGTCAATAAGGTAAAAAGTCGCAAACACTCCACCAAAACATAAACAAAATAATCATTAGTGGTTCGTGTCACTGGGGGGCCCCATGCAATTCCCCGTCGGATACCGTTTTTTGAAATTCTCGATTAATTCAGCATCGACTAGTTTAATCCCGTCCACTTGGTTGCCCAATGTGATCCAATTGGGTTGAATGTTATGGGGGCGCCCGAACAGCTCTATTTTCCGCGTCCCGGGTGAGAGTCTCTCGATCATTCCGTAGATTTCATCAGGTTTGTGACTCGTCGCGCGGACTTCGGCCACAATCACGTCAGAGTCTAGCCCCCTGTTGAGGTTCTGGGGGTTGCCTTTCATCCCGACAAGACAATGCTCTTTGCCATGGTTCAACCAATGCCCCGTGCGCCCCGTTCTGATGATACGCTGCAATTGGTTCGTTTTAACCCAAATTATCTCATCCACGCGTTCGTAGCCCCACAATTGCAAACACTCGCGCCCCAATTCCATGGCCCGGCCTGTCACCCAGAGGAAGATCAGGCCCTCGTCTTGGAGCTGGGGGATCCCCAACTGTCGCATCTCGTCGTCTGACATTGTCCCGTACGGGAGCTCCATGTGGATGTCCCAAGGGGGGTCGGCCATAATCACAGCAAATTTTCCTAAAACAGTCATATCTAGATAGCGTAGATCGCACTGGACCCATTGTGGGGGGTACAGAGTTGTGCTCTCTTTTGGGGCTACTGAAATGGCGGTTGTTGCAGGGGCTACGCCCTCGGTTTGGCCACACCGATCGACTTCATAATGCACATATTTGCAAGTGTCCATGTGGAAACATGTATTGAGGAAGGAACAATCGCCTAAAGCTTCATCTGTGTGCTTTTGGATGATTTTTTTGAAATGTAATTTTTTGCATTCTGTTATGCCGTTTCGCTCGCAATCAGCCCGAGTTCCATGGGGGCAAAACTCCATCAGTTGTTTGCCCCCCTGAGACCTGAATCGCTCGGCCAACGAACGCTCCTTAGCTGTTGGTTTACTCAACAAATCTAGAATTTCTTCCCCCAGTTTTTTACTTTCTTTCTCCTTCGTTGAGGGCATTGATAACAACGACTAAAAACGTAAAATTGATTAAATTGAGACAGTTTCATAAAACAGGTACCATTATATCAGCTTTGGGTTCTTTCTTCTCCTTTTTTCTCTTCTCTTCATCTTCAGTCTTCTCAGAGTCACACCTCTTCCGTTTCAGGGTTTCCCTCACGTCGTTACCACTCTTCTCTGGTAAAAACTCAGCAATCATTGCGTTCACTTTGGTCACATCTATAAAAGTCACCTCTACCACGTTCTTCCCCTCTTTGACGCCATCCTTGATGGCGATCAACTTCTGGGTTGAGAATTTTTGTAACAGATTACAAACTTCCTTATGTGAGGCGTGTCGTTTCAGAGTCAGTTTCAACGAATCCACCAGTTCGGTGGACGTCGTGGGGACCTGGAGGGTGACTTCGCTCAGAGCCTTCAACAGCTCTTTCTCCAACTCTGGGTCGATTTTGACCAAGTCGATTTCGCCCTCCTCGGGCCTTTTCGCCTCTTCGCTGTTCCCGGTCGCTGCATGGGGGCTGTCGGACAGGTGCACGGGCGACGAGTTGAGACTCGAACCGAGGATGTCCTGGCGCTCCTTTTTGCGCTTTTCTAGCCGCTCGCGGAGGATGTTGCGCTTGCTTTTGATGGCCTGGATCTCTTCCCAAGCGTCCGACATGGCGAAAACGCGTCTTTTCAACTTTTCACAACAAGCTAACGCATTTTTTGGGGTTAAGTCAAACGTCAATTGGCATAACCTCATTTTTTTTAGGTTATGTTCGATTGACTCGTTTTCGGAAAAAGTTGAAAATGAGTAAAAGACAAGCGTTGCAGTTATATAAATCGTTGATTCGGGAGTCTAAGAAATTTCCGACTTATAATTTTAGGTATGAGCATTTTTTGTTAAATAGAGTTTTCATGGGGGCTATTTTTCAGACACTATGCATTGAGGAAAATACGGGACAGTTTTCGAGAGAATAGACAGTTGACAGACCAGGAAACTATAAAACAGAAAATGGATGAAGGGGCTCGCAATTTAAATATAATCAAAAGACAAGTATTACAATTAATTTATGTTTTATTCGTAATTGACCTAATTTTTTTAGGTGGTTATAGGTCAACTATATAGTAGTGAAAAACTGGTCATTGAGCACATTGGGACTGAAAAAAGTTAAATCTTAGTTTTTGTTATGGTTTGTAATGTCAGAAATAATAAGTAATAATTGTTTAAAAAACTTTATTTCTTTTTATCAATAGATTTGACTAAGCCTTTTCCTACTATATAAAAATCTTCAATCAAAGCGTCGACATTCAATTCTAATTTTTCATTAACAAGTTTTCGTCCACTTACATAAGACACCTAAAAATAAACACTAATAAATCAAAAAAACAGCTTCAAAACCTCACCTTGAAATCTCTACTTTCTAAGGCTTTAGGTATCCATAAAACCCCAATAAAATTTCCTCCGTAACTGTCATGGAAAAAATTTGCGAAATTTCCATAATTATTGCGCAATTCGGTTAAATACAATTGAATCGGATTAAATCCAGTGATTGGAATTTTCGTGCTTTCATTTTTATTAAATTCTTCTAACACAATTTGTCCTTCACTACCGTCCCCAGACACTTGCTCGTGCCGTACGGGGTTTAAAAGGGGGCGCAAATAAATAATAATATCGTAACCCTCAAGATTCGGAATAAATAAACTTTTGATTGAAATAAAACTCTCCTCTTTGATGATTTGCCCAAAACAATTTAAAGTCTCACTTGCAAGCTGTTTGACCCTCCTCAAAATCAATTTAGAGGGCCCTTTTTTGGTAAAAAGGGACTCGCAACCGTCGTAGGGCATCGCTATAACCAAATCGGGACAAGCTTCGCGATTTTGGAGGAGTTTTGAGTCGATTTCCGCAAGTGTCTCTTCTGAAACATTTAATTAATTCGCAATAAATTTCGTAAAATCCATACTCACTTGTGATTTCATTGTTAAAATTGACCACAATCGCCTGAATATCCCACTGAAGCTCTGTAAAAAACTTCAGGAACCTCAAAAATCCGATTTGGGGCGTGGCCGCTGCCCCACATGATGATTGGTGGAGATACAACGACGCGTTTAATAAGTTAATCACGTGATCGGGGAAGTGGTAATTATCGATGAGTTGTGACCTTAGCCATCGCTTTATCAGGGCTGTGCTAGGGCCGTAGCTTGGAAATTGCGACTGGATGCCCTTAAGGGCACCCATCACACGTGGTAAAACACTCAGTGTCATTTCCATCTCCCTGCTTGTGGGCGTGTCTTTGTATGTTGTCACGCCGTTATTGGTCGATTCGCGTTTGAGAAGCCCCACCTCCCGCGAGAGATACAGACGGTATCTGAAGACGTAACCTTCGTACAAAACGTCGAAAAAGTCGGGTTTGACACTCGAGACAATCTTGTGCTTCTTGGATAACTGTTTCGAGATTTCTAAATAGAAGGCGGTTTTCATGTGGCGAATGGCGGTGAGGTTTTTCGGCCATTTTGAACTATGTTCTGTGAAAATGATTACAAAATGGTTGATTTAATTTAATTTAATTACCTAATTGCAAGACACACTCGATGGGCTTGACGTATCTTGGGACAATCCCGCGTTTTTTCTCATTGAGGACAATATTGTTTTCCAAGGGCGGAGTTACGAGACTTCCGCTTCTGTAATTGGTGGAAATCGGGGGGAAAACCTCTGTGAAACTAAAAATATCGGAAATTCCTTGAACTCCGGTGATTGTTAACGGCATTTCGAGACTTCGTAATTTTTTCCCTAAATCGTCACTCGCTGCGATTGCTCGCAAGCAACAATCCTCATTGGTTCCCGTGGGATAAGGGGCGGCCACTTTCCTATTAACCAATAGCTCTTCAAACTCGTCGTAGTGAAGCTTGTATTCCAAGCCGAGTTTTTTGGAAACGACCCAATCAACAATGGTTTTAATTATTTCCCGCCTTTGTTTGATTGTTTCAGTCTCGAAATAAACAGCGACGCACACGGAACCGTCTTTGAACCGCCGGTCGGTGGCCAATTTCCCCCAAAACTCCTTAAATTCCCTCTCTTGGGGGTCATTGAGGGCGGGGCCTTTTTCCAAAATGTGGAAAGCAGTACTTTGGTCTAAATTAATCCCAAATGAGATTTTATCAAGTTGACTTGGTTTCACAAGTGGGACGATAAGTGTGGCTCTCTTGTTTAACCCTCTTTCTAACACACCCTGTATATATTTTACAACGAATAGTTCAAAGTGTCCAGAAAATGTCATCCGGTCCTTGTTACTCATTTTTTCGACAATTTTATCGAAATTTTTGTCACTTTTAACATTGAGAAGCAAATCATACTGAAGCTCGGGTGGTAATTTAGTGATAAAAAGTGAATGAAACGAATTTATGCCCCCATCGTCGAGAAGTTTAAAAGCAATTTCGCACTCATTTTTTATTTTTTTATAAAATTGCAAATTGAGAAACGCGGCAACGTTGTAACTGACACTCCGATCCAACAACACCACATCGAAATTTTCCCTAAACGACTCCAAAACCTCCTGTTTTGAGTCATCATTCAGACTCAGAGGAGTTTTACTCAAATCTGACTCGCTGATAAAATTCCAAAAATTCCGAATGATTTGATACGAGCTCATGTACTTGTTGATTTTCTTCTTCGTGAATAAATAAGTGATGAAATAGAGCATCAGTTCTTCGGTGAAGGCCCCCAAGCCCTCATTGAGCCCCCTTTGCACCAGCCACACATAAATCAATTTGACTGCTTCTTGCGCGTTTGTCAATTCAGACAAAATGTCCCGAATAAATGAATTGTTTAAACTCAGAGTGACATCGTGGGCTAGCGAAGCATTGTAGTAGATTGTCGAAGCCTCGGTGATAGCCCCCACGTTGAAAACATCGACTTTAACGTTGTTTATGTCCGGCAAGAAGCGCGAAAGTTTGAAGTAATTATCGGTAGGGGTCGCAAAAATTTTAATTGCTATTTTTTCATGCAGTTTAATTTGCAGGACCGGTAAAAGCTTGTTATTATTGTGATAAATCCACTCAATCTCGCCGGTTAGATTTTTTTCTTTTATGTAATAGGAGACATAAGCAAGAAAATAATAACGTTTTACAAAATATCTGTTATTTAGGTAGTCTTTAACGTTGAAACATTCTCGAGGCATTGTTAGATTAACATTCACGCGCAGTTTGGGGCCCGGCAGGGCATTTATTGCGTCTAAACCAAAAAATTCGCTTTTTTCAGGTTTTGTAAACTTCACAGTGAAATCCTGATCGCTTTTCAGGGCCTCGTTTGCAATTCCGTTAACAAATTTGTCGACTTCTGACAACTTTTTCTTCTTTTTTGTCTTAATATCGGATAATAAAACACTAAATTCTGGCAATTCACTCAACAAAGTTTGAAAAGAGTGATACCAAGCTTGAAACGCATTTCTATGTTTGTTTTTAATTTTTACTTCCTTGATTAATTCTTCAATTTGTAGACGAAACAAATTGTTATTGTACAAATTCTGTGTCTCTTTTAAATCGTTCAATTCCTCTACCGTGGGGGGCTTGTAAAGCTCATTTTTCGGCTTTTCTGACTTTGAGGTTATGTCCTCGTATTTCACCTTTTTTAATTTACCGGTGGTGTCATCCTTTGATTTGCGTTTATTTGGGGGCTGTTGCGTCGATTCTTCATCGGTGAAATTATCATCAGAAGAGTTTTCACTTATTTCTTCTTCCTTTTGAAAAAAATCATTAGAGTGTAACCTCAAAGTAAATTACGCACCTCTTTGAGTAAATTCATTTTTTTCAAATGAGGTAATCACTTAGATCATGTAAATATTACTTTTAACAAATTTCTAACAATATTCAAAATTGAAACATTTTAATTTTTATTATAAACAAGCACGTGTTCACAAATAAACTACCATTGGTTCGTCCACTAGATCTACTGTCGTAACCAAGTAGAAACATTTACAATTACAATTTATAAAAAAAATATTAGGAAATTGTTTTGTGTTTGACTGATGGTTTAGTTTTTGCTTGTGATTTTTTAGCATTTAATTGATACTTTGTTCCAAAAATTTTAATGGCTTTTTCCTAAACAAAAAAGTAGGTTTTTATTATCCGCCGAGGGGGACATACAATCTACCAAACAAATTTCTTAGAAAAAAACTTTTTTGTGTCTAACTGGTTTAGTTTTAGCTTTTGATTTTGTCGCAACAATTAATTGATACAAGTTGCGTTCCAAAAATTTTAACGGATTTTTCTTTAACAAAAAAGTAGATATTTGCATTACCGGCTGAGTGACAAATGCGCATGTCAATTTTTTGACTTGATCAGATTCGCTAAATCGTTTTAAAACTTGTTGTTTGTTCTTTGATCGCGCGAAATCCGCCGAATAACGTGTTTTCGTCGCATGCGACGCTTCCAACGATCATTTTCGTGTCTTTTCCGCAATGAGCGTGCACAAAGATGATCCCAACTTGGCGTTGGTCACTCTTCATAAACTAGCGGACGAAATCCCTTCAGGCGTCAGGTACGAGATGTCAATGCCCTAAGCTTTGTTGAAATTCTTTGTAACGGCTCTTTCTCGTTTCCATTTTGACACCTGCATTTACTTTCGTCGCTTCTCGCATCACATTTTCGACGATGGAACAGTCAGTTGGGTCGTGATTTGTGCAAATATGTTTATTTCATTCATATTGCACCAGTCCCGGCCTGACTGCTCTTCCTCATCACCCCGGGATGCCGAACCGAATCCGGGATTTAGCTGTTTCCTTGTTGCAGTGTTCGGGATGTGGGGGAAGTTGTCCCCGTAATTGGGCCCAATCCAGGCGAAATTACGAATAATTTGCGCGAGCTTATCGCGGCGAAATTACGGGATAACCTTTCCGGGTTTTGGGAGTCGCAAAATATCAACGAAAAGCTTAAAAATGTGAGGAAACTTGAATGTAGTGATTTGGAAAAAAGGTATAAATTGTGCCTATTTTACTGTTGAGTTAATAATTACCTTCCAGATGGCCCACTTCAATGCAGGAAATTGTGAACAGTTTACGTGGGAAAGAATTGAGATGCCTTAAAAAAAACCTTAACGCCAAAATCAAAAAAATTATAGAGGAAAATAACAAATTAGAAGCTACTGTGAAAGAAAAATCCGAGTTACTTGAACAACAATTAAATCAAATGAACTCGTTTCAATTTACATTGTAATTAATGCTATTTTTGTTACTTATTAATAAAATTAATTGATAACTAATCTGAAGATAACTGCTCCGCCTTTTTGGAAATGTATTCTTCATTTAAAGTAACTTCGCTGTTTAGTAACTCTAGTCTCTTTTGTAAATTTGCAATGCTGGCTGCAGAATATTCTTCACAGTCTTCATCTACCAAAAACATGTTAAGAGATTATTACAAAAATCTGTATTCTACCCAGATCAAGTCCACCATCCACTTCAAGAAGTTCTAAATACCGTTTTCCTTTTTCTATGTAATTTTCACGTGAAAGACTTGCATTGACTTCTTCAATTTCAAGTTGGTGTAAAGTGTTTGACATCTCCTACAAGAAGATATGGAAAATGTAAACTTTTGGTTTTCTAGTTTCACGTACTTACGGTTATTATCAACGTGTAATAGTCGATATTTCGACTGAAATGTTTCAATTTATGTTCAATGTGGTCAATTTGTTGGGTGATTGAAGCCACTCGCTGGGAAATCTTGTCGATCTCATAGACTACAAAAAAACAATAAAAAGGGCCTTGTTGGCAAGTGCATCTTACGTAGGTGCTCCTTTGACTCATTTAGCAACGACTTTTGGTTCGTTTGAAGGTCTTTTCGCTGAACTACGGGAAGTTTTATATCGTTTCCCATTTTCCCGCTTTGAAATTTGTTGACAGAATGCGTGTCTGTTTTGCGCACCGCTCAGTCGGTAAAATAGAGAACGTATTACTTCGTGACGATTTCTACGTTTTCAGAGATGAGTATTTGCAGACGAAATTGATTTTTGTGTTAGTAATGAAATTTTCGTTTTGGTAGAAATGAATATATTAACAAATTTGGTAATTTCGGTGTGAAATTAACATTTTTTTGCGTCGGTATTACAGGGATTGTATCGATGATTTGGTAGGTGTCGCTGCCGTCGCAATTTTTAAACAAAATGTCGGTCATGCGTGTTTCAAGGGGTACGTGCTTTATCAACAAGCATACATAATTTAGCATCTTCTGACGCCATTGCCGTTTGTAATCATTTTTTTCGTGTTTTTTGGAATCCTGTGTTTGTCTGCGTACAGTGCCAGGTGAGTCTGATGTTTGACTTATTTAAAAATCGCCAATTTTTTCGATCTAGTGACGGTGCCGGTTACAAAGCCACCCTTGATTGTCGTGCACAACCCTTTGTCTTGCCCTTTGCCATGTGATAATTACTATTTAGCGCAATTTCACGTTTATGATAATGATTTTATGTGACGAGAGAATAATTTCGATATTTTTACGTTTTGTTGGAATAATGAATGATGTTTCCCTGGCAACTTGGCTTTGCTACATTGTGAAAATGCCTTCGAACAAGTAATTTTTTATCATGATGTGCACCACATTCAATTTAACCGACATTAGGCTTATCATCGATCCATTTCGATGCATTAACTCGTTCGTGTTTGCTTTATTTATTTTCGTACAAATTCCGGTTATTTTCTGTTTTATTGTCTCTGAAACAAAGAGACGCCGAAGATGTGACATGTCTGGGGCCCTTGGCACAAAGCCCGTATTCTTGCTGTGTTCTGGTCTTCGCCAACACTGCCAATGTCAAGGAAAACACGTCGGAGAAAAAACTAAAAGCGTGTCTGGCTAACAAAGGCCGGCAATTTGTTATGGATATTATCTTATCGAGGTTATTGCTGCTCGAATTTCAAACAAATTATTTCCTTTGGTTTGTTTACTGGTAAAGCCGGTCTCACACTATCACGTAATTGATCTGACAATTATGACATATGTCAAAAAAAGTCAAAGTATGTAAAATGTGAAAAAAGTATGCAATTGTAGAACTACGCTCGATAATACGAGTAATGAACATAACAAACCTATATTTTGCTTTAAATTTCAAAAATTTTGTATACTTTGAGGGTGTTTCGTTGTTGGAGGTTGGTATTAAAATCACTGAAATGTGTGCCAATATGACAAAATTAAGTCCCGATTCTGGGGCTACACTTCTTAATAAACATTTTTATGATTGTTGTTGCTTAATAAGGTGGCCCCTCTAACGTTTTTTCGCCTAAGAAGGTGCATAAAGTTTTGCGGAAGTGTTTATTGTCGTTCATAATTACTAATTAGCATAGCCGTTTAAAAGTGTGCGTAGGACAACCTTGACTTTAAAATTCTTATTAGATGACACAGTTTTTTCCACTTTTTTTCCTCCATGTTGACATACATTTAATTATGAATGGGACTTTGTAACTTGTATAATGTCTAATGTCCATGTTTTTATAATAAATTTATGGTGTTCGCGTTTTACGGATTGTAACATAAAATATCTTGTCGTAAAATCATTTATGATAATAATTGGAACTGTAAGGAAACCATAAAATTTTGATTCATATACGAATGTGTTTATTTGTGTGAAATTTTAAGATGGGTTTATGTGCTGGAAGTTATATTCGGTTTGGTGGCTCAGATGGTGTGAAAAAGTAATCAAACAATCTCGAATGGTAATTATTTTCATGTTCTATTCAATCTCACAATCTCTGTTTTAAAACATCGATATTTAAGTTAACATGTTTAAAAATAAAGTATATAACATTTTTTTATTGTTTCTGTTTACTACTTTATTCACTTTTTACCAATACAGCGTGCGCCAAAACTCGCGCCCCAGAGAAAAGTTTCAAGTAAGATAAGATACCAGCAACATGGCAAAATTTTTAAAAATTCTAGCTGTAAAAAAATTTTGACGTTTTTTTTTGACATTTGACATTTTTTATGTCTATTTAATACTGATGATCTTGTATATGTTTTTTTACAATTATTTAGTAAAGGTACAAAAATTTTGCCAATAAAGCCACAAATAACATTAAACAGAGTTACAGCTTTCTTGTTTCCTCTTTTAATAGCCTGTGCAAAGAAACTTGGAAAATTATTTTTACAATAGAAATAAATAGTCAAAGTGCAATTTAAACTCTCATAACTTTGAAACTTTTATAGATAATTTTTTTTTAACATTTTTTTCATGTTCCTGATATTTTACCTTATATGGCATTTTTCTTTGGGGCGCGATTTTTAGCGTACCCTGTATAAATATTAAAAAAATACACCACGTATAAATTTTCTTTTTTTTTACATTATATTAATATTTCATTGCTACAAAGTAAATGGGATTTATTAATTATTAACGAACGAAAGTTAGAAATTTAGTTCTACATTATTTATATTTCTCCCAAACACTCCTCCAGCAGTTTATTTCAAAACTTGGGATAAATCTCTTCAAATTTTATAGTTCACATTCCTACTTCAAGTCTCATTTTATTTCCTTTTGCTCCTTTCATTATTATACATCTTGGCGTGCACTTACGTATCGTTATGTAATCCCATTACTCATCTTAAGCACTTGCAGGTTTTTTATTTTTTGTTTACACATTCCGGAATGATATGTTACAAATAACTGGTTGAAGAAGCATTGTTGGGAGAATGACTTATTCGTTATGTTATAGAAACACTTGCAAATTTTTTTATTACGCATCCAGAAGCTAAAAGTTGTTGCTTTAGGGAAAAGTTTTTTATTTCATTGCTTTCGCTTAGTTTTTTCCGTAAAACGAACGGTCTGTACGCATAACATAAAAATTGCAAGCAAAAGGGCCATACATCGTCTAATTAATAATTGAGACCAAACGTTGAAACTACAAAAACTCTTGCGGTTGCGGTCAAATTGAATTGGAAGTTGTTGGTAATGCATTAGTGGGTGTTTCGTATTATGTAAATATACGAAATATTTTCATCTTCTAGTGTATGAATACAGATCGCCGCTTAAAATGCTAATTCGGAGAGTACAGCGATTCATTCTGACAGCGTTTGTTCGCCTTTATATTTTTGTGACACTTTGAACATCCTAATTTGGAGAAAAAATAAATTCGTGTTTAAAAATCGTCTGGAATTTGGGTTCCAGGACAATGAACTATTTTCGGTTTAGGGTCAATAAAATTGTCTGTGATTTTGTGCCAAGACATGATTTATGTAATTTGGACAACACACGATAAATTACATGCTCGTCTTGTTCTTTTCTTGGCTCTCTTAGGGGCTAATTATTACACTATACAAATGTGATTAATGTAACTCGAGGAAAATTGTGTAAATTACTTTTTGGCCTCCTGACATGTAAATGTCAAATTAACGTACAATTGACACCTATTGAAAGACTGTATTTACAGTCGCCTGAGCATTTTACGCACAGACGAGTGTAAAGTGACAGTTTTACCGCACTGCCAAAATTATCTTCATAGACTTTTATAAAAAAAAACTGTTTGTAAGATGATAACATTTTTAATAAAACGCTCTACACACAACCTTTCAATCTTAGAACTCTTTTTTCTTCACACCACTTTATAATTATAAACACAT
>NW_025401063.1:3977061-4041550 GCF_015345945.1 Tribolium madens
ACTTTGTGTCTGAGACGTTTTTGCGTCTTTTTTAATTGTTTGACATTAGAGTGCATAGCCACCGTGATATTTAATGTCAAACGTATTTACTTGTATTAATTCTGAATTTTGTAGATTTTTGTTTAAACGTCGGCCAAAAAGCTTAATACAAATCTTGTGCGTTAACCATTTTACAGTGCTCAATTATTAAAGCACTCCGCTGCGCGTCGTGCTTCAAATTCATTTCGCACTGTAAAATGTAAGTTACCGCACACGAATGTAAATAACTATTAATCAGTTCGTGTTTTTTCCTAATATATGTTTTTTGACAAATTAAGTGCTGGGCCGATTTTGACAAGTCATTCTTTTCAAGTTTGGTAAATAAAATAATAAAAATAAATATAAACGAAACGGCCTAGTAATAGATTCGATATATACCACTTTATGGGTTTGTTTTGAAAATAGTCGTTAACCGGGGAAAATACTAAATTATTTCCGAATCTCTTCTTATAAAATAAAAAGCGTGACGCAACTGTCGACGGGACTCAACTAGGAGAAAATAACGTTCGCGATACGAATCTAAAACTTATTGATGTAATGATGTGCAATCATGTTGAGAGGAATGATCGCTTAGGGGAGAACTCTTTTGTACGGCATCTCCCTCGGAGGACTAGAGTGAAGATATCGATCCGTTATTGTTGTCTTTTTGATAACTTAATCCCTTCGACGTATGCCATTCAACTCGATTAGCTCTTGGGTGGTGACATCAAAATCTCGCGGATTATGTTGCCACCCCTAACTGGAACTGTTTTTTTTTTTAATTTCTAAGAACAAAATTTTAATTCTAGGTTAAGTATGTATTGTTAAAAGTGCTTCAGTACTTTGATCGTAAATATTTTTGTACTATAGTCTATAGTGTGATTAGATAATTTGTATTTGTGTTTACGAATTGTCAAAGATCAATACTTCTCAGTTTTAAGATTTTATTTTGATCCACGAGAAGAGTTGATTTGTTTTTTTTTACTGTGATTTTTAAGAAGTGAGAAAATGGCGAAATGTCAAGAGAAAAATCGAAGAATGTTAATAGAAGATGTGTGGAGTGTTCCATGATATATCTATTCGTACCTAACTATGTAACAAAAGACTGAAAGTGTCAAAACAAGTGCAGCTTTGTCAAGAATAAAAAAGGCCGCGAGATGCGCAGAAGATAGACAGAGAGAATCTCTGTAAGAGAGTGATGGACTCTGTCTTTCTGTGTACAAAAGGGAGAAGCTCCTTTCTCTATCCTTATTTTTTATTCCACTGCGCATCCGTGACTCAGGGCTTTTTTTATTCTTGACAATCTGTATCTGCGTTCCCATATGTCTTGATGTGAAACGTACAAAGTTTTATCTTGGTGCGATTATTACATGGACAATGGGACAATTGTTGGAATTTGAACAAGAGAAGGGAAGACAGTAGCTTAACTCTACCTTACAATTCTTATTTAACTCTTTTCGCAAAATATACCTATAAAAATGTTTTTTTGAAGATGAAGGGGCTCGAGGAAAGGGTAACAGCTCTTTTTAAAGACAAAAGATGAGAAACCGTTTTTTTTTAATTCATATTCGTGAAGAACAGGTCAACAGGTGACTGCTAAGATTGCTAAGATACCACATCACTGGACGTAAAATGTTTTTTTCCACATTTTGTAGTGTGATTATGGGAACATTATTTAATGATTTTTATTGCCCGTTGACACGCCGAATTTTTTGTTAAATGTGTAGCAGAGCTGAATTGGTTTCTTGTAGCGAATGAAAAAATCACACCAGTAGAAACGAGGCCATTTTGCTAAGTGGAAATGGTCCATGACAGCGATTAATTAAAGAAATGGCGACTAGATAAATTCCGAAGGAGGCGCGCTGTAAAAAGTGATTTGCGGATAAAGTTTCTGTTTAGGAAAACTACAAACGATTTTCCAACCCTTTGAACATTTGTTTTTGTAAAATATGGAAAACAGAATAAAATCAAGGCGACATTTTCCGGACGACGTGCATTATTTGCAGTGTTCTTGTGCAATTAAATGTTACTGCTTTTGTCGCAGAATTGTAGTTTTAAAAACGAATTTCTCGACGATTGGAATCTGTTCAGTGTTGTTTCTTCGAAGGGAGAAAAGTTGGAGGATTAAGCCAAAGTAATTGGCTGTAAATAACTATTTAGAAAGTTAAAATAAATTCCACCACTTTGGAAATTTATGTTGGGGATTTTTCATTTGATTGTCTTTGTCTGACAAACGGGCCAAGGTTTCGATTGTTTTTGTTTACTCGATGACGTTAATAAATGAACAATCTTACTTAACATCGCACTTTGTATGGTTTGTTGATGCGCAAAAAAGTGAAACAGATTCCAATGAGAGTAACAGTTGGATTTCAAGGTTTTTGCTTCAGGTTATGCCAACTTGGTTTTATGCTCCAGTTTTCTGTGCAAAACATCAATCATGAACTTGCTTCGAAATAATTCTTACCTGACAATTACCTAATTAAGCCCGACACGTGAGGATGAATCGTAGATTTTATTGAGTTGCTTTACTACCAGCAGGTGGAGCTAATTCAACTTTCAGCAAACAGAAAAAAACACTTCGATCTATAATCAATTCTATTTTCCTACAAGGTGTATTTTCACAATTGAATAAAGTGGAATGTAATCCAGCAAAACCATCAGAAAATTAACTTCACTAACACAATTACTCAAAAATTTGTAATCAATTTATTGAAGTGATCGAAAAAGTTTTTCTTTGACATTAAACCGATATAGTTTTTCCCACTCGTGAACCATAAAGCTCTTCGAGCTTTGCGTGATCAAAGATCTGTTCGGGTAAGTAATTGAGCAATTTCAAGGGTCCGATTTAACATCCGGTCGCCGTACAAGGCGGAAATGCAAAGTTTTGTGGACCGAATAGGTGCAAACATTGAGAGATAAGAAACACCTGATATCAGATGTGTATTTTATCACTTGTGAACCAAGAGTGCAGAGGGTATTTTTTACGTAAATGACTTCATTCGTTTGAAACACCTGTATTTAATGTATGAGATTAGATTAGACCAAGAATAGAGTTTCGGTATTTATAATTCTGGAAAACTACTGGGTGTTTTCAGGAAAATTATGTGACAGGTTGTAAAAGAGGGAAATGTTAGGCCAAAGAATAGGCAATCGCCGGAATTAATTTCTCGGGGGCGTTCCGACATTAATTTTCTATTGGACTTGTGTCCCATTGGCATTTTTTGTGTCCTAATGGTCGGAAATCCGGGAATCGAGGAGTGTTGACTGCTATTCTGCCAAAATAGTTATTGGTCTAGAGCAAAAAGCATGTATGTCTTCGATGGCGTTCGATACCACAGTTGGGTGTCATTTTTTGGAATAATCTGTTTATCGGCGGTTCATCGGTTGACGATGGTATCGCGTGTGGAACATTTGGTTGCCCGGTAACGTGTCTATCACAACGCCACTATTGAAAACCCACCCCTCAGACAGTCCTCGTACATTTTTAATGCATTTCGTTCATCATTTATTCACGAGTAAAATGATTATTGGTTTGGAGGTCCGCCTATACTGACAACTCTTACGGAAACTTGGTTAATTCCAGGCTTTTTGTGAGCGTGTACGTGCCACAACCGATGGAAAAATAAAGTCGGTAATAGCCGGGCTTCGATAAATTCAAACGTCACACGCAATTTTCTACTTAAATATTGAGCAAAATTGATTCGGTATTAACCGGATTGCGTATATGCACATCTATCATCGATTTTATTTATGAATTAGGAAAATTGTATCGACGTAATGTACTTACTTACAACATGGACTAATCGAATTCAATTTCTTACATTAAAAAATCAACGATTAACCACATTAATTATTTTTACACACACCACCGACTTGGAAGTTCGATCGTTTGAAAGGGATAATCCGATAGAGAAGTTCTCTGACGGTCGTTTATTTATACGGCGACTCACACTTTGCCCTCATGTCAGTTTTTATAGTCGGGTACTAAGATGGATGGTGTGCCACATTTTACTACACACTTACCTATTTTTATTGGGAATCGCAGATATTATATCCTATAGGTTCACAGCGACTCAAGACATTAGGTTTTAATGGAAAAAGGGGGACTTTTCTTAGAATTACATGAAATTTTAGCCACTGAACACACAAAACATGGTTTTTTTTTGGGTAGTAATAAAGCCATCAGTAAATAATTCAGTTTTGATCAGTATAAAATGATGAGTATTTAATTAATTTTTGCACAGTAAAAAATTAAAAATAATAAATGCCAAGTATTTTATAATAATTTGTTCGGTAAAAAAATCTAATTTGCACAGTAAAAATAATGAAAGCTCAGTAACTTTAATTAAAATTAATAAAACAACATTAAATTTAAAGAATTTTCAGTTTGGTTATATAACAATGTTATTTATTATTGGTACTTTTTTATATTACTGAATATTTATTATTGGAGGGTGGTATATTAACAAGGGCCCCTGCGCAAGAATGATTTTATCAAGGACTGAAAACTGTGCACAAATGGTAATCAGTCTAATCAGCGTACGCCACTCTTTGCACTGCTGTTCTTCTGAAACCACAATTTTGTTTTTAATCGCTTTGCGGCATTCCGGTTTTGCTCGGAAACATTTTGTTTGTAAATGTGTGCATATTAAATTAATTAGTTTTACTAGACATTCATTCATTGTCTTTGCTGTGCATTTATTATTTTTACTGTGCATTTATTATTTTACTGTGCATTTATTATTTTTACCGTGGATTTATTATTTTTACTGTGCATTTTTTACTGATCAAAAATACTTGTCGTTTAAATAATATACTGTGCATTTAATTTGTTCTCTTTTTTTGTATAAAGAACACTAAAAATGAATGTAAAAAGAGGACAGAAAATTTGACTTTGTGTTTTAAGATTATTTTTGGTTATTTGGCCCACTTATCGGTTTATTTGTGGGAACTATTATTGGCTGAAGCTGTCAGGAAGTAATTTTTGGCACGTGATTGGTTAACGATTTGTTAAATGATGTATATGTTAACACTTTTTTCCATTCTGTCATTTGGAGTAAAAAATGTTATTTTTTAAATTATTTTTTTATTTTATTAAAAACTGAAACAATGAAACAAACAATTTCTATCCGAATGAAACACAAGTTTCGATTCTCAAACACCTTAATTTTTAATACAAAAATTTGATAGAAGCTTTTTTCCTGTTTTTTAGTGAAAGAAGAATTAAATTCGACAATGTTATATTGGAACCAAAATTCTTTTAACTACATACATGATTTGCAGGTGGAATGGCAACTGTAATTCATTGTTTTCAGTTTGTGGGTAGCAAAGTATTTCTTGTTGGTCAGTTTTCACGTTTTTTGTAGTCATTAATCATTTGTACATTATATATACGTTGTGCCATTTCAATTGCCATTCTGTTACTTTTATGTTTTGTTTTTTTTGTATAAAATAGTGGGTTATTTTGGGTCTTTTGTATGTAGGATTCAGTTGTTACACATGTTGTTCTTTTACACAGAAATTAAATGTGTGAGCTATTTCACCTCAAAAAGACAATTGCGACGTTGCAGTGTGGTACTCGTATTTATTGAATACTAAAATAAGGTTTTTTCATTTTTTCAAAGCAAAATAAATGAGTTTCTGCAGCTTCTGTGTTTATAAGTACTTTCTTTGATCTGTTAATTAGTTTCTCTTTCCTTTTGTGTTTGTTTTTTGGGAGCATTACGCATTTTACATTGTCTCACTGTCGTTTCTATACTAGTCTTGTAGTGTATAATGCCAAGATGAGGCATTAATTTTTTTGAGGCATGCGACTGGAAAATTTCCAAGCCGAGTCGTTTATTGTTGATCATAATGGATATGTTATAGTTAAGTGCGCTGCTGTTTGTCTATTTAGCTTTGATCTTGTACTAAATTTGAACCGAACGAAATAAACCCCACGGCACAATCTGAATAACAAATACGATTTTAATGTAAAAAATGCGAGCGTGTGGATGGACACGCTTAATTCGATTATCGCTAATCCGGCTATGATTTTCATGGGGTGGATTTTTCAACAGGCAACAAGTGTATGTGTGTGTTTGCAACATATTTGGCTCAGAATTTAAGCTGGAGTTTTTTTCGTGGGCGACTAATCAACTTTTTTTTGCGACGTAGGCCGTATAGAAACCTCATTATGAACTCCATGTAACAAATGTGTCACACGTAGGTATTGATTTTATTATAACAATAAAGCTGGTGCGAACGAACCGTTGGGAAATTTCGCTGTGCCCACAAGTCTCGTTGAAATATTGCCAATAATCAAAGTGCGCCAATATTTCGAAGCCAGTCCAAACAAATTACGCTGAGTGCCGTTACGGAAACTTACTTTGAGATGTTGAGAACTCGTTGTGGTTCATGGAATATTTGATATTTTTTCAGAACGAAACGTTTGAGGAGAATCAGTCATAATAAGAGACTTGAGTCAGGCGAAAACAGGATCGGGGAGCTTACGCGAAAGAAGAAATGTCAACAAATGGAGGCGGAAAATTTGTAGTGTTTTGCAATTCTTTGTTGGAAAATAAATAGGCTTAATCTGGAGCTTAGTGTGGGGAATTGGAGTTTAACTACTTGAGGGATATTGAGAGGGACGAAAACTAGGGAATACCAACCAGAATTGTGTCACTCTAGATTACTGAAGGAACACAGATTTCGAAAAAAGTTAAGAAAACCTGAAAAACTAAAGTTGACAGATTAATTTATTGCTTTTTCGTTGATGATGTTACGTGTTTTCGTTCAAAGTCAAGTCAATATTATACGACGTAAACAGTTTCTTGAAAAAGGAGCATCCTTAATTTTAACGTTTTAAAGAAGCTTAAAGCGGACGAGCAATGAGATAAAAAAGAAAAAGACAAGTTTTAATTTGCTTTTGAATCTTTGGAATTTGGAATTAATCAACAACGAACTTGCATTGATAAAACACTTGAAGGAAAATTCTTGGTTCTTATTAAGAAAACTATTTCATATAAATCTATTATATTGTACAAATCATGAGCTGAAGGACGCTTACTAATAGTAAGAAGTAGCAGAATTCTGAGAATTTTATGATGCATTATCTAGCATTTTTTGTGGTAATTATGTGCGTCGAAAGCTAATGCAAGCCTGAAGATAAAAAAGTTACTTCATGTTTGTATATTTCCACATACAAATAAAAAACGGTTGAAACAGAACAAATTTAATTAAGGGCCAAGAACGTTTTCAAGCAATTTTCTGTTACTCGATGTACTTGTAAAAATGTAAAATGAGTCAAGTTTTCAAGGAGTTGGTAGCAGCAATTACCTCTCGAGGTAAATGATCTAACATGTTTACAACTTTATAATTGTATACAACAGAAGCTCACAGTGGTTTCGTTATTGTCTACAGTAGTCGAATGATTATTTTAATCAAACAGCTGGTGCGAAACAAAGGTTTTGGTTACAAGACATCACTTTTGACGCAATTTTATCACATATTCATATTGAAAAGTTTTTTATCAGTAATAAAACGCACTTTCTTTGAGGAAGCTGTAATAAAATGCCAGGAGTTGAAAAGGAGTGCTAATATATATTTCTATTTTGTTCTTAGTTCATTTATACTTGATTTATAAATACAGAGTGGTTATAAATGATTTTCGTCTAGCCAGCTTTGGAATTTTTCTGCATGTAACTTTATTTGTGCCGCTATTCTTTTTTGAAAACTCTAGTTCTGTCATTAGTGTCACTTATTAATTAATAATAAATTGTTAATTAAACTTTTATTGTTTCAACTAATTTCCAATAATAATTGATACATTGGAAGAAAACAAGTTTATAATTGAAGTCTATTTTCGAAGTGGACGCTTAGTAAACGGCGATTTTTTCATTTTGAGTTAAAACAAGTACCCTTATTTTCGTAAAGCGGCATTTTTATTTTACATGGATAATTCACAGCTGGCTAGATGAAAATCATTTATAACCACTTTGTATTTGCAAATGATGCTTCTTGACAAAGCAATTATCTGTTAATTGTGATAGTTGAAAGTATTTTCTACAAGTGTTTCAAATGGAGTAAAAAAAATTCAGGAATAAGACGTGATTTATTACCTTCCCATAGTAGACAGACTCTTGCATAAAATGTCTGAGGGCTTTAGTTGAGGAATTGAGGATAAATCTCGCAAGGAGCTATGTAGAACGTATCAGTGGTGAATAGGACAATGAATTTAATAACCCAATTTCTTACGATAGGGTTGAATTTATTGCACCCCAGAACCAATTGATCATTGTATTGGTTCTTAAAACTATGTATTTTGGTAAATTTGGGATTTCATTAAACTTTGATTAATCGAAACGTTAGTAATGCTTTGAACGGCTGCATATTTCGCCGTAATGTTGGTATCACTTTGTTCTTGTTTGGGTGTGATAGGACGGGATGTTCCGTCATTATAGACGACCGCTTTGCTTCAACCCCGAGCTTTACATGTGGTCTCTTTGACGAATAGATCTGGGATTACGCAAATTACACAATAGAGCATTTTGATGTTAATATTTACATCGACGTGTCGCAAATTCATTCACTTTGTGAATTCTCACTCGACGGAAATTATCGTAATGACAAGACAATTTATTTCTTTTCGATGAGGGAAAATCGATAGTTTCGGTTGTAGTTATTTTTATTTTATTTTTTTGGTGCACTCGCTTGAATAAGGTTGTCGCGTTCAAATAAACTTAGATTGATTGGGTTTGATAGCTGTGGCTTCTACCTTGTTTAATTTATAACATCGAAAATAATGTCTTTAATAAATGTTGTTTATCGATTTTTGAAGTATTAATGAGTTCATTTCCTATTTCGGTCCCAATTGTGAAATGGAAAGTTGGCCAAATCGAGGCCATCTTCATTCGATTTTTCCGCGTTTCGCGCAATATTATTAGCGCAACCTTGCGTATAAAAATTAAAAATTGACTTTGAAACCTTTCTACTTTTGACATATCCACTCTTGGGATCGGAAATGTCTCAATTTCTTTCCTAAGTTGGCAAAAGTGCCACGGAATCGTTGAACGTTATGAATGGTTAATGTCTATTGGCGTTATTTTCTGCTGACGTGGAATGTGCAATATACCATCAGAGAAATATCTAAACGTTCGTCCCATCAAACATTGTTATTACCTCTTGAATTTTTAATACTTGTGAGAGTCTCCGTTTGATAATAATTAAAGGTTTCTCTAAGTGCAGACTACAATCAGGTACGGCGTGCATCGTATGTCATTTCGTAACGTAATAACACTGTCATTAGACGTATTGATGATAGAGTCGAGTTCTTTCAGTCTAATTGGCCAGTTAGAAGAAGCCACGTCACCCTGTGCACATCTTCGATTTAATTAGCACGAAAACGGACGATCATTATCGAAATGTCGATTAATATTGCAGTAATTGATTTATTCGTTTAAACGTTGAGGTAGTTTCCGAGGCCGTTCTTCATCATTTTATTATTTATGAAAATAATTATCGTTAAGTCTTAAATTAGAGACTTATTGGGAATTTATAAGATGTGTCGTGTCCCTTGAGACGTCACGCGAGAGAGACACCTTGCAGTTTTTCCATCTTTAATAATAAATTAATTTTTCTACTTTTCTTTCGTTTTTAATGGAACATGCAAACGCGTGGTATTTCCCAGGTCCTGTTAATTTTTAATACAGACTTCCACAATACCGCCCCTAAGGCACGAAATGCATCTTATTAGAAATTGAGTGGCTTTGTCGGTAATAGCCGGTTGAAATATTTCAAACACACTTGAAATTACTCGGCGAGGTGCCAAGGCAATCAAATGTGAGTCAACGAATCTCGCGCCAAATGCCAGACGCATTACTGAAAACCGCAACTTATCAAAATATACAAAAAAACACTTAACAAAGTCCATTGTTCTAACTCAAATAATCCATTTAATTACTCGCTAGAAACCCTTCTAATAACTGTCATTACCATCATCATTTCCTCGCAAGTTGTGTTTTTATTTTAAGCGCCATTTACCCATGGTAAATGTCGCTAATGTGGGCATTATTAGGACCTTTCTTCAACAGCGTGAATTATGCAAAAGCGTTCGCTTAAACAAATATTACTTTCAGCTCGTGGGACCGTAATTACATTTAATTACATTAATTTTATAATAACACAGCTCCAACTTGGGCGAATTTGTTTATGTTTTTCCTAAGGAAAGCGCTTAAATAGTCCTTGAAGCGATAAATAACATTGATCGTTGAATTGACAGCGATGAAAAATTATTAATCGCTAGCGTGACGTTGCATGTATTAAAAAATGTGTTAATGGTGTACTAAGGCACTGGAACGTGGTCATCCAAATTAATTAGTTTGAAAAATGGTGCTTCACATATTTACATATTTTTATCGTTAGATTGGGTTTTGTTGATTCAGATTACGAGATGCGGAAATCGTGTTTCTGGCCAAAAAATGACATAACATAAATCTCTTCAAGTATCAAGTGAAAGTTTGAGGATGTACTAAATGCGCTAAATACTGAATCTTTGTGTTGTTTCTTGAATTTAATTCGGTTCACGACTACACATGGGGATGGGTTCAAGCTAAATTTGTAACAGCACAACAGCGAGCGCAAGATAAATTCGAAGAATATGTTATCGGAGAAGAGGGAGCTTTAAACATTGTTTTCTGGAGTTGAAAGGAATTCTAAATTTAAACTTATCACTAACTAAAAAGGCAATTTAGCATAAGTGAGATCATTTTCGTTGCGTGTGGTTTAGCCACGAGGTATTTTACCAAGCAATCAACCTTATTGTTATATAACAGAAATAGAATCGTGTAATTATTTTGAGTATGATTATCTTTAATATGGATACGTACGGCTGTATTACCACAAACAAAAAAAATTGTTAATTGGACTGTAAAAGGAAAAATATCAATTGTTGTTAGTTATAGGTTTCAAAGAAGTTTACAAACTGTACGATAATTTATATGATTAAATAAGGAACAAATTTTATTAATGTATACCTTAAGTACATTCATTAATTTTTATTAATTTCAAGGCACACGAAAAATAAAATTATAGATCATTAGTTAGATGATAAATGATTTAAAAAAATGCACACATGGGTTATAGAGTGATTTCTATGAGACTTCTTCTTTTATTGTACTTATAAATTACACGATTTGTAGTATAGAAAGTGTCTGCAGAAATTCTAATCGTCAAAAAAATGCAACACAAATTTCTATAATTTATTCTAATCTCTTGTGTTGTCAAGATCGAGATATCCACTAATTTAACAAAACTTTAGGAAGTTACTTTTTGTCGAGGAGTGTATAATCAATTATTGGTGGAAGAGTTGCCCAAGTTGACCTCACACTTAATTTGATAATTGTTGTAATAAACCGTGTCGGCAATAACAAATTAAAGTTGTTGTAATTGTTTAATGTTTATTATTGATTTTGTGCGCAATGACCAGAAGGAGTTCTCCAAGTTCAGAGACCCTTAAAATACATTTTCCGCCCTGGGACTTTTCTAACCGTGTTATACCAAGTTGGTACACTTTTTGGTTTCTCGGTAGTCCCCCTAGACTTCCACTTTTGATAAGTTCGCTGAAAGTCTTTAAACCGGTCCAAATCACGTTTGTGACTTTTCGCACCTTTAAGAATTTTCATTTTACATTCAATTATCTTTTGGGTGAAATTGTCGCAATTATGTAGAATATGTGACGTCCAGTCGACAGTGTTTGTATTTTGAAAGGTCGCTATGACGACCCGTCAACAATCAATTGTGGCCACGTACGTCGTATCCCTGCCGTTAGGCCAATGGGTTTTGTCCTGGGGGAGATTTCTGACTGATAAGTTGATAGTCTAGTGACCGCTGGTCAGTTCTTAGGTGGTCGTTCAGTCGTGAAGTTGTCTACCTAATAAGCTCCATAGAGATAAAAAGGTAGGACTTGATTAATGTCCGTTTCCTGTTGCACGATCCTTAGATACTAGATACGATAACACGGTTTAACACCCAGCTAAATTTAAAGCCAAGGTAAATTTAGAACATCATGATTATTCATTGAACTATTTTCGAAACACTTAACGACTTGATCTGCATGGACGAAATCCTGGAACCCACTCGACACCTCGACGCTTTTCAACACAATTTAACTCAAACCACAAACTATTTGAATTTCAACTTAAAGTTTACAAATTTTTTGTTTTTATTATTTGAGCTGGATTGGAGCTTGTTTGGCCTTTGCCATCATAATTTTCTAGTTTTGGGGCCATGGGGAAGGCCCCCAGCTTTGATTATCTCGCCGACTAAGCGAAAGTTTCTCAAGAAAAGTGTTGTTTCAGATCTTGCGGATCCAAGGGTACGAGGACTTGGCGATAATCGCTGATCTAATCTAGGGTAAGTTTGTCTTTCCTTTGACTTGGTCGAGTATGGATTTTTCCGTTTGTTCCGGAAGCTTTTAAACTGTTTGAATATTTCATGTCGAATTTGTTTCAAAAACTCAAAATAAAAACGCTTTTATTACCCGTTTAAGTCTTATGGGGCGTATTCGCTTCGGTTTATCCTCCTCTGGGGGCTGTCGGGACCGGTAAACTATTTATTAGGTGTTTAATTCCTCCGACGTTAATCGACGAGAAACCATCCGCAAACAAATCAATTTGTTTTATTTATGGTTTATCAATTTTTACGATGTTTGGTGAAATTGAATTTTTCTATAATTTTTTTGGGAGTGTTTGAAACCTTTTAAGGTTGTTTTCCCGATCGTAAACGTGGAACGTCCTCTTTTTCCTGTAATTCATTTTAAGGGCGCATTTGCGTGACTGAAAAATAGGGTCGCTCCCTGCAAAACAAATGTGAAACCAAAAACACTATAAATTAGATTTTTTGCTTTACTATCGCCGGTTAGTTCAACGTAATTGTTTAAAATCGCCACTTTGTGATTAATAAAGGGGCAAAGTTGGGAGAGTAAGTCGTCCAGAAAGTGCTCCATTGTCTTTTATCGATGGGAAAAACTTTCGTACTTGTGCTTTGGCTGCGTCCTAATGTATTGGAATACCCCTCCCGTGTTTTCTTATCAATTAAAATTTGCCTTTTTTAATGGATTGCTGCGAATCGCATTTTAAAAGCTCGAGAGCTTTTCTTGTCTGGCCTCGAGAGAACTTTATTAATTTATTTCAAATGCTAAGACAGTTTTCGTTTCAGTTTCACCACGTGTATTTTAATTTGCGATTCGAGATGAACAAAAGGATTTGCTTGATTTTATCTGGTAGTTTCCTCTTGGCGAAGAATTTTTAATTTACTCGAAACAGACGCAATTATCGACCCCCAAAGCCGGACGAAATTCCGACCGTTCAAAGCAATAATGCCAATAGCGTGCCTCTTTCTTTACAATTTTACTACTTTTTAGCGTTTGCAACATCGATTCTAATCATAGTGAAACCTTTTCATTCGGTCGCTTATAATCAGTTTCCATTAGCGTCAACGTGTAAAAAAATTAAGTGATCCGTTTCACAAGTGATAATTTTTACAAAAACATAATGGATGATGTAAGGTGCCCACGCTTTTGAATAATTGAGAAAAGTCATCTTATTGCTAATTGTCGGTTTGTTTGTGTCTGATTAAGGGATTAAAGTTACGGTGGTGCTATTAGCAACCTTCTGCAGTTGTAAGTTGTTTTTGATATAGGACGTTCCTGAATTACTCGCTTCAACTAGCTGCGGTCGCTAATCCGACCCTTGCATTAAAAATTTATGTTTGTGATGTTGGGTAATGAATTAAGTGCCCATAACTAATTATTATTAACGATGTTTAAAAGAATTTGTTTTATGAAAATTTTAAAATTTTTGTGTTTTTCAGCGATTTATAGGAGATGCTGAACGTTTATTTTATTTGGTTTTGGTACTGAAGTTTCGTAGTTGTAATTAACATTTCATACAAACATAGAGGTTGAAAGTTGCTTTGACGCCAAGAGACTGAAAATTTTCAAATTTCTAATTACAAACACACTAGCAACTATTGTTACAGCTAATTGTTTGTAACTGTAAAGTGATATTATAATTGCAGTTTCTTGTAGCAAATTTTGAATTTGAATAATATTTTTTTGCGGTATTTACTGATGTTTTTTCTAGGAAGTTGATTGACTATTATGTTGATTTAATAAAGGTGTTAAAAGTGAGACATCCAGTTCCAGTCGTTGACTCATTTCCACATTTTCTCGGCTGAAGGAAACCACTTGAGTAAATAGACCTGTAATTGTTTAAACAATAGAAGGTCGATGTACTTCCAAGGCGTTTGAGTAATTTTTCCTGCCAAACGTTTTCTTTTATTTCCCATCAGTGCCTTTCAGTACCACGTCACTTGATCGCAAATCCTCACAATTATCGACTCCTCTTTGTCGACTCTGCCACAATCCGCATAAACGCGTGGTTCATCCGAGTACACTGCCACCACCACAGCTCGAGAACGGTTGATTGAACGACTCCGTTTTGTTTTGTTTGAGTCGAGTGTGCGGTAGCACGCAGTCTACGTTTCAGTTTCAAGCTCAAACCAAGTGCAAGTGAGGCTGAATTAGAAGTTTCAGGATTTTCGCTACTCTGTCCAAGTGAGTTGAGAAAATTGTGTTCAGTGTTGGAAAAAAATCTGTGTGTGCGAAATCCAATGCTAATTCGTCTGGTACACAAGGAAAAGACGAAATAATACCTTGTTTGTTCATTCGCTAAAAGCAATTATCTTTGTTTCTTTGAGGATTTTTAAGCGAAGGAACAGGGTAATCGGGGCGCACAAGTGACGATTGTGCCGGATTTAACTCCGGGGTTTGTGTTTTTCAAGAGTCATTTTCCGACATTCGATATTTTATTTCGCTTTTTCGCGAAAATGCAAAACGGAGGTTGTAAACAAAGAAATTCTCCGGTTTGGCTTTTGGGAAGTGTCAGTGTGCAATTTTTGCTCAAAAATAATCAACGTTTATTCAAATTTATTGACTAAATGATAATTTTTAAGAAACTTGCTGTTTACTATTAGTATTTTCGTCATTTCTTCTTTAATTTTTTATTTTTGCATAATTTTTCAATTCATTTGAAGGTAAATTTATTTGGGACTTTTTAAAGATTATATTTTTTATTGTTTTTGTTGGTGTGTTATTTTTTGTGGCCACTGCTGTATAACAATGAATAAGTAACCAGTGTCGACCCTTGTAAAGGGCACGTGTCTAGCGTCAAAGAAGTTTGTATTAAGTGTGCGATCAGAAGCAGAAATTAAATTAAATGTAGTCAAAAGCGAGGGGAAAACTGCAAAGCACTTTTTGTACCTTAATTAAATCCGGAAGACAATAAACATCAACTGCCACTAGTCCGGACTTTGTCCAATCTAGTGGAATTGAGTTTGGCGGATTTTAGAGACGTGTCTAGTCATTTCCGGACACTTGTAGATAGGCTGAAGGATCGCTTGAAAAAAAAAAACGGAGACTTTCTTACATTTTCTACGTTTGTAAAGACAATTGGCAATAGGTGTATTTATTGTTTGACCAATGCCGAAAGGAGAGTAATTCCGTTCAATTTCCTCTCTTAATTATGTAGTAAATCCATCTCGAGTCTCGGAATGTGAAGTATTCGAGCAATAAAGCTAATTTATTGCGATGAAAATTGTAAGGGTCCCGGAAAGACTGACCCACATACCGGCCGTTTATTTGTTCTTTGTAAATAGGATGTGGAAGACGCACCTTTGGTAAATATTTTGATGGGTGAGGAACATCTTGCAGATGGTGAAGTCATTTCTAAAATGGGCCTTTTCGCGTGAAGCTTAGGGTCAACCCGATATTACTACACAGAGATTAACGATCGCAGAATACAGTTACTAATACAGGAATGTGGAATCAATGCTTTTATTTCATAAAACCGGCCACACCGGCTCGAGTTCAAACACTTTTTCATTTTGTAATGGAATTTTGTTAAATTTAGACGCTGATTTAGCCGCATTAGGTAATAATTTTTAACCTTTGTTGATTTTCGACTTTTACTTTTCGGTTCATTGTTAATTCTGATGTAAACTAAGAAATATGCCGAGTCTGATGACAGGTTCATCTCTTTAATCAATTGATCGACACGTCAATCGTACAATTTCATAATTAATTCGCATCAATTGTGCAATCAGCTTTTGCTTTCGTCAAATATTGATTGGTTTCCTCTCTCTAATCTGGCTATCAGTGGTTTCATATCGAAGTGGAGTCATGACACGTTTCAGGCTCTTCCCACTGAAATGTATTGAATTATCTACAAGGGAATCTGCCGACTTGGTTCCTAATTGAACCTAACTACACCGATTTTAGTTTTTTTATTGTTTATTACAGTTTTTTCTCTAGTTTTCTTATGTTTTTGAAAAAAATGATGAGTTATTCGTCCTGTTTATCCCTCCGGCTTGTCGCGGTTACCCCATGGTGTGCAATGGTTTGCAATAACTATCCGGGGATCGTCCTGATGAGAACTAAATAATAATTGTGCAAAATTGCAGCCTCGATGAACGTCCAGACGCCCCTTTTAGCAATTTTATTAGCGCCGTTATGAATATTAATGGTGAAAAATTTTCGCCAATTTCCAATCTCGCACGAAAGTGCTTTGTTCTCCTGTTACATTGTTTGTGCATGCAGCCAAGTTAATGAATTGGGAACTCTTCCGGGAGACAAACTATAAAGAAAAGTTGCGTCTTGAAGCGCTCCAGTGCTAGTCGGTGTCAGGTGTGGGACTATCGAGTTTTTAAAACGGCGTTAAAGTTCATCCTACTTTCCTCGAAACAAAGTTCAAAGGGCGTTTAAAAGGGTGTTGCGGTCTTTTATGGAGATTTAATCAAAAGTCCGGAGAGTTTTTCCGGTCGTGACAACATCGATTAGGAGTCTTAATTTACAGGAATTTGATTAGGATCGTTAATTATTAATATGGGATGTGCGGGTCACCGGGGCTTTAATTATGATACTCGAGGACCAGGAACATCAAAGCGTTTCAAGATGATAATTGTGTCGGTGGTTGACTGAGATGGTATCAGTGTTGTACCAACTGTCAAATGTTCGCGCACCAGTTAACACCAACTAGTCAACTCCCCTATGTTCGAATAGATCCTAACTTAATCCGCGATTGTTGGAAAGTTCACTCAGCGTTAATTATCGTGTTTTAGAGGCATCGAATTACACGAAGAGTCGCTGGGGGATAACAACCAAAGTTTGTCACTGATAAAAAATGTGATTTTATAGTTCTTTATTGTCTTGGAGGTGAATTTTCCAATAAATCTCTATTTTCTCCACGAAAGTTTGTAAATCTACAGCGCACACACAGGATGTGTACTTTGCGATCGATTTGGTTGCTCTTTCTTTCTGTCGGCGAGATATAGAGTTATGTTTTAATGTCGAGCTTTTAAATTTCGGGTCCGGAAAAAAGCAAACCTTATATCAATTATAGTTCTGTTTGTTCAACTCGTTCGCGTTGTTTGTACAACGGCTGTCAGTCGTGGATGTTCACTATGTTATCTTGTGTTTATTTAAGAAATTGAAAGGTAAATTTTAAGGTGCACCTCTGAGTTGTTACAAGACTGTAAAATTATAACCCTCGGGGCTCATGGTTCAAATTAAAAATCTTAGAAATTGAAATAAAGTCGGTTAATTTAAATTTCATTGAAATAATTATTTCGGCTTGAATTATTCAACAGGTTTTCTCAAACGAGCTTATGATTCCGCAATTTTATACCATTTACCTTAATTGAACTCGACCGCAATTGCTTCGACTATACATGCGATGTTTTTTTTTTTCGTCTTTTTGCAATAAAATTCTGTATAAACAAAACATCGTTCGTGTGTTGGATGCAATTTTCACTCGGAGAAGCGAGAAATCGCTAATGCGAACCGATACGACACAAGTGTCAGCTTTATTATATTCGAGGACGCGATTATGGAGAATCGGGTTGTTAGGTGAGGGTGACGTGACAGATTGAAGTCGCGTAACACGCGTGATAAATTCGGTAACGACGTATTTGGAGCTTTTTGTCGATGATGATGGCGTCAAACACAAAGAGAGGATAACTTGATTCGGGCAACTAATCATCTTCGAATTACACCACGTCAGGCATTAAAGGCCACCGAAAAACTGACTCTCAGGAGAAATTAACCTGGAATTTGGTTTCTTGACCTCTGTTTTTCGTGCGATTTTGTAGTTTTTAGATCAAAACTTGATTCAGATTGAATATCTTTGTTCCTAATAATTTATCTCAAACGTGAGTCTATGCAGACTTCAACAAAAGTTTTATGTTTTGCGAGAAGTTCAAAACTTTGTTCTGGTCTTGGTTTTAAATTATTAAACTGGGGAGTCTAAAAAATGTTTTCTTTTTTCAATGTAGATTTCTGTTTATTTTGTTATGATTTACAAAGATCTGTCTTGGTTTAGCTCGAATCCTTCCATCGAACACCATTTTTGCTGAAAATTAGAAATCAAGTGACTTCCACTAGAAACTAACTTTCTCAAAGCCTGAACATTTTTCAGGAAAATGTTCACTTTAAAAGTTAACAGTTTCCGGGGCATTATTAGCTTTCAGTGGTTTCTTCTCATCCAAGATTAAAATTTTTCTTCGTAACGTGAATTTCACCTGAGTGTTGAAAAAACTAATTGATGAATGATAAAGTACTATAAAAATACAGTTTTCCGTTTTTTTTTTTTTTGAATTTGCAATTTTTAATTTAAATGGCAATCCATTATGGAATCTTTTTTTACATTTTATTAATTTTTATCGAAAAAAAATTCATGTAAGTTGTCATTTTGAAGAAAAAAAAGTCGCATAACTCAAAATCAAATTAGAATTTCGTTCTCAAAACACGATCACATTTTTATGGGACTTTAATTTTTATTAATTATTATTTTATGAAAGCAAAACCGCTTTGTTTTGTACTTTTTGTTCACCTACCTGCATTTCGCATTGCGCTATACAGCGACAAATTGTTTATTTGCTTGGATAAAACAAATCATAAATAAGTTACGGTGAACTATCGAGTGAACGTGTAGGACGGTTCGAATTCCACATGGAAATATTGGCAATTCTAATTTGTTTATTTTACGTCATCGTTTCGGAGATTTTTCTCAATTGCACAATGAATTCACTACTATTCGCGATGTAGCGAACATTTGAAAAAAATTCCTAAGTTCTATAAATCATTCTTATGTGCGGTGTGGTTTCCGGAACGGCAAGCAAGCAACGAACGTTATCGTGAAAGAAAATCATTAGAATTATTTAAGAATGTTCTTTCTATATCCACAAATTAAGAATCTACGTTTGATTTCACTCACGCACGGCTCGTTTTGGCCATAAAACACGCTTCGAAGTGTATAATTGGCGATTTATAAATACCGCACCTGTTTCGAGATCAGGTGTTGGCACACCTATTGGAAAAAAACTGTAGCACGTGGATGATGCTTGTATTATCAAATCGAAGGCGAATTATGTCATTGAAGCATTAGAATGTCGGCCTTGTAAATCTTTGCAAGTCGATGATTGTTGTAAAGCATTATCATCATTCAATATTTACAAGAATTTGACATTGACACTAGACCTTGGCTTGTTTGCTTTTTTAATAAATATGTTAAGTTTCAATTGAAACCTACAGATATAAATTCGCGATTCCATTGTGAGAGGTTTTCTCCTTAATTAAAATTTCCATTGTTCGCGTGGAGATGGTGAAATCTCGGATGTACATACATTTTTCAGCATCGTGACAGACTTTTATCGAATTTCCGAAATGTATTCAATCCATCATTCGATCAACTAAACCATCCTTTAGAAATTGTACGGCCTTTCAGCTTCACGCATGTTCCCCAAGCAGTAAACTATTCGGAAGTTAACTCCGGATTTTCTCCCAGTGGCATCGTTCTTTGTTTTTTTTTCTATGTTTGACAGTTGCGTGTCTCCGTGTAACACATTGAAGCTTTGAACTTGGCCATTCTTTGATCTATTTTGTTTGCACTTTTTTCTTGATATTCGTGCCGGGAAATTACTTTGGACAGAGATTAATCACTTTTCTCCGCGGAAAATGAAAGTTTGTACGGTTTTTTCGACTAAAGTTCAGGAAATCGGTTATGTAATCGCATTCTTTCAATGGGTGCATTCCTGAGGAGTAGAATACGTGGTAGAGATTCGTGTGGGCTGCTTGCACAGCTGGTTACAAATAAAGTGAGTTGTATTTTGAGTCATTGAAAAGTCGGCACAGCCAAAACAGTTTAATTAGGACGAAAAACAATAATTTTGTCATCCAACTGATTTCTTTAAGAAGGTTGAAGATGTTACCTAGTCAGTTTTCACATCTAACCAAATAAAGAAAATTCTCACCCATTCAAGTACAGCAGCAAGAGAAACTTTGTTGTAAATTGAAAAATTAAAATATACAGTATGTCCCCGGATTGAGTTTACAAGAGAAAAAAAAAAATCTTTGATTTTACGCAAGAACTGCAAAGGAAAAACATAGTAGGTATAGTTGTCAAATAAATAAAACCGCCAATGTGATAGAATTTAAAAATCAAGAGAAAAATTAACTTTTCTTTACACTGAATCAGAATAATGAAGTTTTAATTACAGATTTGCTTGTTTCGGGTGAAGCAAAAAATGTTTTTCTTTTGCAGTTTTGGCGGAAAATC
Source organism: Tribolium madens (assembly GCF_015345945.1). Taxonomy (NCBI): domain Eukaryota; kingdom Metazoa; phylum Arthropoda; class Insecta; order Coleoptera; family Tenebrionidae; genus Tribolium; species Tribolium madens. Next base: position 3,997,728 of record NW_025401063.1, read on the forward strand.
AAAGATAAATTTTCTTTCCTCTTGCAAACTCAATCCGGGGACATACTGTAGTATAGTTATATACAGGGTGTGCCAGAACTCGCGCCTCAGAGAAAAATGCCATGTAAGGTAAGATACCAGGAACATGTCAAAATGTTAAAAAATTCTATCTGTAAAAGTTCCGAAATTATGAGAGTTTAAATTTTGCACTTTGAAACTGCTGTAAAAATAATTTTCTAAGTGTTTTTGCTACAGGCTATTAGAAGAGGAAACAAGTAAGCTGTAGACTAAATTGTAACTGTTTAATGTTATTATTTTGTGGTTTTATTGGCAAATTTTTTGTACTTTTACTAAATAATAATAAACAAACATATACAAGATCATCAGTATAATTAAATTACATTCTGTATTATTTTTTTTCTTTTGTTCAATAATTTTAAGATAACATACTTTTCTTTTCATATTACTTTAAAAATATGTTGGTTTCTGTTCATTTTATGTATTTTCTCTTTGCAGTTATTCAAGTTTTAGTTATTTTTTGGGTTTTTTATAGTTTGTTTTATTTTGTTTTTGAGAAGTAGAATAGCATTAGCTTGACTTCGCATCCTCACATGTTTTCTTTAGTAAAGGCTTTTATTAATATTATTATTATTATTAAATACTTATAAATGTCAAAATATACTCGTAAACGTCAAAATTTTTTACAGAATTTTTTGTAACATTTTTTCCATGTTCCCGGTGTCTTATCTTACTTGAAATTTTTTTCTATTTACTATTACCCTGAATTTTTTAATTAATTTGTTTTTAAATGTTTAGTTTTTGAAGATATTGGTAGCGTGTGAATAAATAATGAAGGGCTTTGGTTATTTTATAACAAAAACCTGTAATGCTCTGAAAGCATAATGAAATGTTCAATAATTTGATGACAAATTACAGAGTGAGAGGATTTAGCTGTGTGGGCTTTTAATTCCCTTTTTAATCCTCTTTTTTCATGAAATTAAAAATTTATTTTCGCTAATAGCAGTCTGAGAGAATATTATTTACTAATGTTTTCTATTCACTTTGTGCTTGTAGCAGGATACGTTTTTTTTATGGAAATTAGTTCAATTCCAAGGTGAACTTTGGTGTGTATCGAAGACATTGAAGAATGCATAGTAATTATAAACAACTCTTAAATGTTAATGTCACACACCCTGAGAATCTAGATTGAAATAGGAGGTTGACCATAACAGCTTTCATCTGTGCACCCTAGCCTCCGGCATGGCTCGGTTTAATCCTCCCGTTTTTCCCGTTTTCACTTGTTGACGTTTAGTTATTCATCGTCTTTCTCTCACACGCGAGTACCTGCGGCCATTCCATTTTCGTACAGAGCTTCATAAATATTAATGAAGCACGTAGGTACAATTCAGTTGTACGAGGACCTTGTCCTTGTGCTCCACATTTCTCGACTTGAGGATCCGTTCGCTGATTATCACTTTTGTTCCAGGCCGAGGTAGCCATGAAGCGGGAAGCTGATGGTGAGATGGGATCACCGCAGAAACGTTCACGACGAGGTGACGAGGAAGTTCGCTTACTTATTCCAAGCAAGGTGAGCGATGCCGTCGTTTTAATTAATTTAAGACTAATATTTGCCCAACGAACGTTGTAATATAATAATAAACTTGGAAGTTGTTTATTTCGTTTCTTGACCCACAACGCAGGTGCTGATAATGGGAAAGTCGTGCAACTACAGATTTTACTAAATAAACATGGCTTCGAGTCGTAATAGACCAAAATAGGGTTTGCGTAAGATAGAGAGAGGATTTATCTTGAAATCACAACCGGAGAGGTTTCGCGATAACATCACGAACACGAACAAAAGACTTGAGTTCCCACGAGTCGCCGGATTTTTACCGGAAAAGCGCGAAATCGTTGCGAAATTAATTTTTTTAATTGACGGATCGAATGACATGCAAAAAAGGAATGTAATTAATTTTGTAATTGAACGACGAAAAACCAAGAACAAGCAACTCAATTAACTTTGTTCGTAGATTTAATTTTTAAAGAGATGGTCCTTCTAGGAATCGCTATTCAGTTTCGATTTTATTATTAAAAGGAAGAGTGGAACGGGTCAAGACGACCTTGCTTTAGAACTTGGCAAATTTATTTGTTTTTTGCAATGTTATATTGGCAATCCGACTTCTCGAACAAGTTTAATTACGTAATTACGTAATCGTGATTTATCAACTATAGAAATTTGTTAAATTATTATTAAAATTTATGTTTAGATCGACCTCTGTCTATACGAACTTTCTAATTGTATTTCTTTATGCAAATTCCTCGCCGATAATCTACCATTTTTGAATATTTTACCTTGAAAACGAAACCATTTAGAGATTCAATAGTCTTCTACCGATCCGTAAATGTAAGTATTCCGGCTATTGTCAGCAACATTTAACCATATCTAGTCAATACGCCTATTTTTAGACGTTCTGATAATTTAAAAATAGCGAAAGTGCTTGTTTTGGTTGCATGTGGTAGGAGATATTTATCTAAACCTTGGAATTGGGTTATTTGTAATTTTTGTTCGAAAGAATATAACTTTAATCTATTGCGCAATACATAATTTATTAATTTGTAATTTTCTGCTTTTACTGTTCTGAATTTCAGATAAAAAAATTAAATTCGTGTTTTTTTTGACCTGAAACTATAAAAAGGTCAATTTTGAATTCCTGTAGGTTAGTGACCCTGAAATCTTCATTTCGGTGTACCGAGATAACTCCTCTTCCAGCTGTGTCGTGTAATAACAAGATTCCATTCCTTCGCCTTCAGAATCTTTCTGTGCCTTTATTTACCCACATCACTCCTTAAATCTGCTCTTTTCTCCTTCGACATGCACAGATTCATGCAGAGTCCAATCAGTTGTGTATTTATTCACGATTTGGTGTAAGCGTGCTGCTTTAATTCCGCGATTTTTCCTCTCCGGAACAATTTCTAAGCCATGTAGGTGGAGTCCTGTTAGTTTTCGCGCGATCTTCTATTTGCTAGTACCACCAGTACGTGCATTAGATATTCATGAGACGGAAGGTGAACAACCTCGCATTTAAAATCCATATCTGGGTCTGCGAATATCGAAGAATTCTGTTTTCTCCGTCATTCATTAACCTTGTTGGTTGCGTGACGGAACAATTGCAAAAATAACGTTCCGGAGACATGACATGTTGCGACGCCGGCGACGACATCTGTCTCGATTTTTCTCAGGACTTTCCACAAAATCGACAAAAACTGACAATGAACGAGGTCGCGGCAAAAACAAGCGGTCAGTTGACAGTGATAGATCGGTTGATGTATCCCGTGTTTAATTAACTGATTCTGAATTTGGTTTTTCTGGTTTAGGTTGCCGGTTCCATTATTGGTAAGGGTGGCCAAAATATAACGAAGTTGAGGAGTCAGGTCAGTATCCAATGGATTTTTACGGATGGTTTTCAAATGGGACGTTTTTTGGACCGTTTGAAGGCCATCTTTTTTGGCTTTTTCCGTTCAAACACACGTTTTCTCGTCTTCACGTGGTTGGTCATTGGTCGCAACTCTGTTAGGAACAAAACAAACAAAAACTTCTCATTCCGGTGGAAAACTTGCATAAAGAGTGAATTTGCATGACAATTTTCTGTGGTAAACAAGTACTTATGTAGCGATCTAAAATGTGAAAGTGAGCCACATACTTTATCGAAAACAGCTTTAATTTCTTAACACTTTTATCTTCAAAACAGTTTTGTGTTTATTTTTCTAACTAAAAATAACACAATTTTTTATTATGTAGCCACCGAAGATTGTAGAATTTTTGTTTTAAGAGAGGTTCGATGTTAATGGAAGTGGTTTTTGTGAGTTGGGCCAGTGGCGGAACCCGCGGTAACATTTTAACATTGACAGCACAGCTAAAACAATGAAACAAAGACAAATTAATGAATTAATAAAGGTTAACACGACGAGACTAGTGACGTTTTTATTTTTTATTATTTTTTAACCAACTAGCAAGTGACTAATTTGCCTAATAATAATTTGGACGTTTTGTCGCGGCAAGAACCAACCCCTGCCCTATCGCCAATGATAATGTCTTAACTTATACACACTACAAAAGGTCAAACTTTCCCCAATTAGTCTCGGGGTAATTATATCAATCCCTTGCCAACATTAACCAAGTTACTGTACTGTTAAATGTTACGTGTTAAGTGCATTAATTTTAAGTTCTTAAATTATTCCAGACTTGCAGAGCTGCCACATGCACCCACACAAATCACATAATTTTTTTTTTTAGTTTTTCGGTTTAAAGACTTGGAGACGCGGCAGCTCTGTCCGATGCTGTGAATTTAATTTGTATTTTTAGGACGATTACAATTTTTTTTTCAAAAATTATAACGAATAATGCCCGTGTGAGCGTTCCGCTTACACCAGTCCATGTCTATGACTTTTGAGATTGCAGCTCCGTATCATTTAGTACCATGTTAACTAATGTCTTCTGTCCCCCGGCTGTGCCACCTGTCCACCTGAACCACCTGCCCGCCAATGCCATTTTGCGTGTTGCCACAACGATCAACCAACAGTACAAAGCCTCGATAACTGTCCCTGATTGCCCGGGCCCTGAACGGTAAAATTATTCAAACTCTATTTAGTTGTGCTCACTCCGGCCCTGGTTGCACTGCATACACACTCCACTAAAAAAATAATTTCTTAACGCATCACTTAATCAAGACTTTGTTTTTCTTACAACAATTTTGAACCTAATCAGCATGTGCCAATCGCTAAGTAACTTGAGTCGGCCCTGCACTGTGTGAAAAACGAAGATCTAAGCCCCGCTCTCCGTGAATTAACTCATCTAACCGCTGAAATTATTAAGGGCGGTGCAACCGGCTGGTTTTGTCCGCTAGGTGGCGTAAGCAAGGTCCCCTAACCTAGCGTTCTACACGCTTTGCCTTAGGTTGAGGCCATTAATATGTGTTAATTAAATTTTTTACAGGTTAAATCACTAAAACTTGCCACAAAACACACAGGTCTCCCGTTTTGTTTTACTTGATTATATTGAAATCCCTCCTTTGTTTCCTAATTTTTCTCTTCGAGCTACTGTGTCAGCCAAACCCTCGATGTTGCGAGGGGGAAATACGTCAACTTTTTCCCATTTACACACGACAAAACGTGTCTTTTTCTTCCACAAGTTCATATTTTCCCGTGACTGATGGCTAGTGAGGGTTTCTTGATCATTGGTCGCGTTATCGAACCCACCCACCTCTTCTAACTTTCCCATTTGTGGTAATTGTTGTGCTTTGTTTTGTAACTAGATTCTGTTTACAGGATGTTGACGCTCTCCTCGGACCTCGACACCATCTGCAACATCGTCACCGACGTCGTTCCCAACTTGGAAGAGGTAAGTTACTCTTTATATCGACTAATCTTATTTTATACGCCAAGTTTTTGTCTTTTGTACGTCGTAAAAGTAGAACTGATGACGGTTTTTTATTGTGGCACACGGTTTTATTAAAAAAGAAGAGCTTAGCGAACCCTAATAATAGAAACACGTCACGAGGGATTCGCCGCACAAATGTCCGAAAATCATAAGCCGGAAAGCTGTAGCTTCGTATTTTACACTTGATAGGGACGTTAGATTTTCTTAATCTCGAAACGGACGGGTTTTGCTGAATTATCGCGCTTTTTCCACAAAAATGGGAAAACACCAAATCGAAATTCTAAGTGCAATTTTGGGGGATTGAAAATGGAAACGTCCCTTCAATTATAATTAGGGAATTGTTGTGTGATTTGTCGTAACTTGACTGCGGAAACTTCTAAGTTAATTATTTCGTGTGATGGAAACAATAGCAGGTGCGTTTGGTTCCTGCTCCAAGGAAACACTCCGTCTGTTCGTTGCGTTACCATTGAAATATTCAATGCGTGGGCTTTGGAACAAAACTCTTGCAAGTTGGATTAGTGGCAATCCGAACAAGTGCTTCGGATTTTTAGATGGAGTTGAGGTCGCGAAACTCCGAAGGTCGGGAAATGCTAAAAGCGCCGCTCGCAGGAAATATTTCTGCTCAAAATAGAAAATAGAATGTTGAGTGGTTTTTCTTCGTGATTTGTGTTTTTTAAATGGATTCTCTACGTTTAAATGAGATTGATGTCAAAGTTTTGGAACGTGTTTCTGGACTTCATTACGATTTTTGAGACGCAAGAAATATTCAAGCGAAAAACTTCTTTCATCTAATTTTCTCATCTTGAAACTCGAGCACTTTGCTGAAAATATTGACAACGAAGTAAGGTATAAACCAATAAAAAAGAATTTAATGAAAATTGTTAACTCAATGGAAAAAAGTTCGAGTATTGTTGGAGAGCCGTCTTGGCATGTTTACAATTTTTTTAGTTTGATTGTTGTTTTGAGTTTTTTAATTGACACGCAAAAAACTCCTTCAAATATTTTCTAAAATGAAATTTGATGACGTCATTGAATGCGAGTTTACACGAGACTGTACTTGGCCCCGACATGGCGCTTTTATGAAAATCGATTTTCAGGCTCAAATATCAGGAATAGAACGGAACGAATGAACTTTTCGTCTAAGCTCAGCACCTTCTCGGGCGAAAATTTTCCAAAAATAATAAATTGTACAGTATTTGAGCGTCAACAACATTGCATGTATTCCCTTGTCGTTTAAATATTTACTTGTTAGCGTTATTGGGTATTTTTTTTTAGAAAATGAGCGGTCGTGTGGACTGTTATTATTGGCCTTCCATTCGTTGTACGATTGCCATCAATTTTTCAAAGGGTTGCTTTTCATGCGACTGCCGTGTACATTGATGTGGCATTTGATTACGACCATCGTGTCCGCGTTACATTATCTAGCATTTAATAGACTCCATACCGTCTGCACGATAGTTCCAGGAATCGTGAGGGTTGCTCAGGGAGAGGAAACTTTTTCACGATATTTGAAAATGAAAAATATTGAAAAAAGGTCTTGTTTGTCTTTCAAAGCTGTTACGAATTGAAAATCGCTCGTGTCTTGATTGAGATTGGCGATACAGGACCGGTTATTGCCTCGAATCTGTTGGGCAAATCTTTGTTTAGGAGTTAATAAAACAAAGGACCTTTCCGCGATGATCCTATTAATATTGACAGTATAAGACGCAAACTGTGCAGTTACACGCCCGTTACCGCGTCTTTGTTTTCGTGTTGGATTAGACAGTGGGAAGGAACCAATCCGATTAGAAAAATTATGGTAATTTTGTCATCGTAATAAAATAACCGTGGGGGTTTTGGGACCGCAACAAATTGACTATTAATAATGGGTTAGGGGTTTTAGCCCGGCGCATCCACCATCAATGTTGCCGGTAGTGGCAATTAAACGGAGACTTTGTAGCGGTGTTAACTTTTATGTTTGTCGAAATAGAATCTTTAAAATTGATTTTGTCATGGTAAATGCATGGAAACCGCGGATTACGTGCTTGACTTAAATAACACGAGTTTTGAATTTTTAATTGCTTGATGATTCGTTTATTGTTTGTCTTGGCTAGAATTTAGAAAGAAATTGTGTATTGTTTGAGTCATGGCTGTTTGTCTTCCTCTGTGATAAATTGGAAAACTGTCAGGGTTTAGACGTTACAGATACGAATAGTTCGGAGGTGAGTCAGTTGTGGTTCAACGACGATATTTTTAGTGGAAATAATGCCACAATATATTTCTACTTTCATTGAGGTTGTAATGATAATTCTTGTTAAGTCAAAATGTAAAAATATAAATCAGATGAGTTCCTCATTAATCTTTTTCTAAATTTGGCTAAATTGGAAACACGAAGGCCTCGTAAAACAATTTTTAATTAATTATAAATCACTTAACTCGTTTGGCTTAAATGTGTAAATGATAAAATAACTTATCCAGCGTAAAATAATTAATTTTAATTGCTTTGAACATTTTCTGTCCGAAAGAAGAGTTTAATGAGTTCATCACACCAATTTAATATTTTACTTGATTACGTTGAATTAATTGTTGCTAAATTTAGAATTATGTCCGTAACTGGTAAACATTTTGCGGATCAATGTAGCCGACCGTGGCCAAATATTTTGAGTTTTGGGTCAAGTTGGTCGCGATTTTCTCCAAACGTTGGTGTTAATTGCCACCGAATCCAAGTCGGAGAAAATCGTGTCAGGCGGAATTATTGTCTTTTTTTCGAGTTGTTATATTCAATCATTATCCCGGTGAATAAATGATGCGGCGTTTTGAGAAATGGCTTTTTCTTCTGCTTATATAAAATTTATAAGAGATAACCTTTGGTTTATGCGATTGGGGCAGCGAAATGTTAAAATGATTTTTTGCTCTCGACGACGATCACAAGACAAACTCAAATTTCCGTCTCGGTTAGTTAAACAGACAATTTTCCTTGCACTAGACGCAAACATAGTTGAAGCGCTTCCGGAGACTGCAATTGATGGTATTAATAACGTTTTGATTCATGAAAGTTTATTTAGCGCAAAGAGGAATCATAGATGAGGTTTGAGACCGAGATTGGCTGATTTGCAAAAGTAAAGTGTCTAGGTTTTCACCAGATTGAGATTAATTACTAACTTGACTTTAAAAAGCAGCAAATTTGTTTTAAATGTTAAAATAAAAGACGCGAAAATTTTGTTTATTTTGGTTGGAGTGATACTTTCCAAAATTCCATCACTAAATTTAAATAGTTGGATGACTAAAATAGATATGAATAAAAGGTAAGCTCTGCCAACGAGTGTTTATAATTACTCTTATTTTGATTAGTTTATTGATAATTAATTTTTATTTAAATTCGTGCGATGGCTTTTATTTATTTACTTGTTTACGTAATATTTAATTTTCAGTATGTCGTTTATTGAGTTAGAGATTTTTTAATTTAGTAATAATCATTTTTATTTACAATCACTATAATATAACGATTCCTAACCTTTTGGAGGTCGGGAAATTTGTCATTACATTTCGTGGTAAGGTTACGAATCCATCAAATGTCAAAAACTCAATTTCTTTGCATAGTAATTGTGTTATTGCATCAATTTTGACAGAAAAACGGATATTTTATTATTTAAACAAATTTGATTGTGTTGAAAATGCCATTACCCTTTCAACTCTATTCAGTCTCGTTATCTGGGCCCTTGGGGTAATGACACATTTTCCACCTAGCATGAAATCTACCATTTCACATCTTTCTACGGGAAAAATATCAAAATTTAAGGATTTTTTTCAAATACAGGGTGCGCCAGAATTCGCATCTTAGAGAAAAATGCCATATAAGGTAAGATACCAGGAACAAGGGGAAAATGTTAAAAAAATTCTATCTATAAAAATTTCGAGGTTATGAGAGTTTAAATTTTGCGCTTTGACTCTATTTTACAAGTCTTTTTGCTACAGGCTATTAGAAGAGGAAACAATGAAGCTGTATCCTAAATTATAACTCTGTTCAATGTTATTTGTGGCTTTTATTGACAAAATTTTTGTACCTTTACTAAATAATTGTAAAAAAGAAACATATACAAGGTCATTAGTATCATTAATTGACATAAAAAATATCAAATGTCAAAAAATAAATGTCAAAATTTGTTAACATTTTTTCCATGTTCCTGGTATCTTATCTTACTTGAATTTTTTCTCTGGGGCGCGAATTCTGACGCATCCTGTATAAATTGTAAAACGTAAAACTAGCGTTGGCTTTCGATTTTGGATTGATTATCTGTTGGAATTAGTATGAAATGATTGTGTAAAATGTTGACAACAAGAAGACAGCTCAATTATCATCGTTTTATGTTTTTGGGAGAAGCAGATTGTTGATGAACATGAAACTGCTTTTACAGTTGAAAACGTGTGGGCTGAAATCACGAACTATTCATCTATTGAACTGGTTTTATTTTTTTTATTGATATAAGAACAATCGCATATATCACTGTTGGGTTTTTTGAAAGCAACTAATGTTGTAACTTTTTTTTGCAACTTGTGTGCCAGAATAAATTGGAAATTGCTGAAATTTCAGTAAATTTGTTTAGTGTTTTTTCGTAGTCGATATTTTAATTTGGTTGTTTTCTTGCAGAACGGAGGCAGAGTGAACGGAAATGAATTGGATTTGCGTATGATGATCCACCAGAGCCAAGCCGGATGCGTGATCGGAAAAGCCGGCTACAAAATCAAAGAACTGAGAGAGGTGAGTGGTGTTTTTTCTAATCGCGTTATTCGATATCCGGTGAAAATTTCTAATATATTGGACCAATATTTGCGCATTGAAAGTTGGGAGGGTTGCAAATCGATGAGGGAAGTGGTAGGTTTCGTAAACAGAGGCTTCTCTACAAACATTGCTCAGTTCATTAAAATTACCTGTCCAAACTCGAAACCGAACGTAATTATTTATAAAGTAATTTAAAGTTGCGCATAATATGGCCCACCCTTTCGCATATTTCCGCTATCAATGGAATGTGGTGGTGGTTCAGACGGCGGCATGCATGCGACAAATTAATTCTCTTTGGCGCAATAGCGAGCGGCGCAGAAACCGCAAGCTTTGCTTTTCATGGAAATTCAACCATTCATTTGGCTTAATATCTGAGTCATAAATACACAGGCTTTCTAGAATTATTATGATTGGGACGCGACAGGGATGCACTTGTCTACAGGGTGTGCCAGAAAACGGCAACTTAGGGCACAAAGAGAGCGAATGATTTATGACGGTGCTGAATTTCCCCTAGTTGCTTGTTGCTTTCACATACCTAAATAATTTTCCACCGAAAAATTTCAGATCGTGCTATATTTGTATTCAAGGTATGTTAATCGCTGCTTCTTGAAATTCCTCGCGGTGCATTTAATTTTGTAGAACCTTGAGTTGGTCAAGAATCACGTTTTTGCGCTATTTTTCAGCTATTAACCATAAGTGGATGATTAAGTTTAAGACCTTCACTTTTAACGTTTTTGCATATTTTGCGAATTTCTCGAGAATTACAAGTGAGGAAATGGGTTGTTGGGTCAGTGAGCAAATATTCAGAGTACGTTTTCAATGTTTTATTAATAAATTTGCAACCTACGTATTTTTTTGAGAATTGTTTTGTTTTGATGCTATCGCAGTTCGAGAAGGTCGACCGGTTGACTGGAACCTGTCCTCAACCTTAACACCGTTCAACCGTACCAAAATCTGGGTTATTCCGCCTCTTCGAAAATTGCTTGAGAAATTCGAGCGAAATCGACACCAATTATGTAATTGAAGACATCATTTTTGATCATTTTATAGAAACTGTCTAAATAATAACAAATGGCCATTTTAAAAAATAGATTATTAATGATATTACATATTTTTATAAATGTGTATTTTAATAAACTATATACAGAGTTCGCCAGAACTCGCCTCCCAGAGAAAAATGCCATATAAGGTAAGTAAGATCCCTGGAACATGGAAAAAATGTTAAAAAAAAATATCTATAAAAGTTTCGAAGTTATGAGACTTTAAATTTGCAATTTGACTTTATTTATTTCTGTTGAAAAAACAAGTTTCCAAGTTTTTTTGCTACAGGCTATTAGATGAGAAAACAAGGAAGCTGTATCCTAAATTGTAACTCTGTTTTGTTAATTGTGGCTTTTATAGGCAAAATTTTTGTAAATAATTGTAAAAAAACATATATGTAAAAGATCATTAGGATCATTAAATAGACATAAAAAAGTCAAATGTCAAAGTTTTTTGACAGATAGAATTTTTTAAACATTTTTTCATGTTTCCGGTATCTTATCTTACTTGAATTTTTTCTCTGGGGCGCGAGTTCTGGCGCACGCTGTATATTTGTTAGATCAAAGTTCATGCTTGACCGGTGAGACAAAGTAAGCAAATTATTGATAAAGTTCCGCGTTATCAATTTTAAGAGATTAAAAAATGGTTACAAAGAATTTATTATTTTATATCTCAAAATAATTATATTGACGCTGTTTGCGACGAGGCGAAGCTAAGTCTGTAATTGTGGAGTTTTATAAGTCGCACGAAATGGCGACAACAAGTCTTATAAAACAAGTGTAATATACGATTTTTTTTACGTTGCCTTCATTTTTTCAATAAAAAATGATAAAATTGAAAAATTTTACTGTTAAGGGAATTTTCTATTCATAGCATGTCGATTGGTATGTGTTACGAACAGTTTTTTTATTACCTCTCTATAATTGATTTCTTGAAAACAGAGATTAAAAATAAATTGTACCTGAAATAACTATTGATTCCGAAAAAACCTCATTTTAGGAACTTGAGAAGAGCAATTTTTGGGCGTGGACAAAAATGTTTTTTTTTTTTATATACTTATTCGAACCGGAAAGTTCCACATTTCAAGGCAATTGAACAAAAAGAAAAAAATCACAGAGAAAAATAAATTGTCGTATTTTTAGACCTAATTTGCAAAATACTGAAAAATGCCCCACTTTCTGGTCGTCCAATCGCACGTGAGCTTTCCTCTGAAAGCACCCAATTAACAAAATTACAAGCTCTCATAACGATCGGGAAACGTCGTGATTATTGTTATTTTTATTGGTCATGAAGGCAATTTCTTTGACGATTGCGTCTCTTCATAATTGATCATTATTGCTGAGTTTTCCTCCTTTAATTGGAGAATCGATTTTTTTCGCTCGAAATTAGGTAAAATATCCATCATGGTTAAAACCTGATTATCGTCCTCCCCGCGTCTTTAAATTTTCCTATGATGACATTCTGGCTCTTCCTGATGCGATCGATAAGCCTATTTTATAAATTCGCTTCGCCGGGAGATAGATGGAATATCGTATTTCGCTAGAAAGGTGTATCGAATCACGTCGTGCAACGTCAACCCCTCTGAATTTTATTCTCTTAATTGTTTTTTTAAGAAACAAGCTATTGTTGGCGTTTTTTCTTTGAAAATATCCGATCAACAAAGCTTCGATTTTGAACGTTTATGTATATGTACTAGACACGAAATTTAATTAAATCATTGGGGAACCCCACGTGAATGTATTTCATATTGACGTTGCATTGATGGTTTCCGATGAACTGGCGGTTAAAGGGAATTGCGTTGTTTATTCGGTTTCGGGTCTGTATTTCTGGTCTAATTAAATGTGATGGCGAATTAAAATGGTACACAATTTTGCTGATTTCCGTTTGATATAAAAGCAAAAGTTGTTACGATCAAATGAATGACGATTTGTTTTAAATAAATCTCATTCAAAAAATTTTAATTAATTTTAAAGGGTTGGTAGAGGGAATAATTATAAAGCGTTAAGTTTGGTTCGTAATTAATACTCGAACCCCTGTTTTGTTTAAAACAAAATTGTTGGAGCGAGAGAAATCGAAATTCGCAATTCCTCGATAACTAAAAGACTTGGCGTGGCAATTTTCCGAAACCTTACTCTATGAAAGCTGATACAAATTGGTACGTTCTACGAGTTAACAATTTTGTTTACAACTTCGATTTGATTACATTAAATTTTGAAGCTTCCTCAAAGGCATCGCGTTTAATTTTATACGGTGGTGGCGGCACAGTTGAAGGTCCCACAGTTTTCATTCTCCGACAAACAGATGAAAAGTTTCCAATTAGAATTGGAAGGTTTTCCGACTTGCTTTCAAAGCTGCGCATCATTGTATCATAGCAACACACCGACACAACAAATATTATATTTCCCGGAGACATGTGTGGGCGGTGAAAATAAGAGATTGGGAACTTTTCCGCTTCGTAATTCGACAAAACGTTTCAATCGAAATTCTTCGAATGTTAATTAATTTTTACAAATTCACGGACGAGTGAATTTATTAAAAATTTCACAGAATCGTGATGAAAAAAGCGAGCTGCGATCGATAACAAACGACCTACATTCGCAAGAGGATATTAAAAAAATAAAAAATATATTTGTGTTTATAAGAGAAACAATCCTAATGAGTGTCTGCTATCCACCCTGTTTTATCTGTTATTATCCGAACGTCACGAAACCGTGTGTTTCCATTACGTTGATTAGTTCAAATTATGGTAAAAAAAGTGATTTCGTCTCGACAACAACTCAACTCGGTCGAGGTTTTCTTCAAGAATAGCGACCCGAAACAAATAGAGGGTAATCGCAGAAAAACATCCCCAATTTAATCTACAAGGTAAGTAAATATCCGGAAGGAGCACCATCTATCAAAGTGAAACAGAAAATAGATTCTGACCCTTTCATGCACACACACAACGATCGTGATATCTCCCTTGGAGGAGTTTTAACGGCTGCTGTATGTGTCGGAACGATCTGGACCTAAATCCGATTCGAAAAACCCGAAGATATCCGTGAGATTATTCCAACGACGGGTTATTACCATACGGAGCGCTTTTTCTAATCATCCGACCTTTGAATTCTGGAAATAAATCGCAAGGCAATGTTTGTAAATTTTTCTCTATTGAACAGATTTTAATATACTTGGGATGTCTGTGCTTTAGACGAGAATTTGTTACTTAATCTGTTCTTTGTATGGATCACCGTAAGTAGCTTGTCTCTGTAGCAACCAATAAGTGTCTTTCCTTCATGCTTTGTTAGATGAAAGTGTAGTTTTAGAATTCTAATTGGCTTTTCGAGAAAACGGATCAGGAATGAATAACAGGAAATCGACGTTAAAAGTAATCTCGTCAAGTGTAAAATCGAATAGTTGATGTGCTGAAAACTGTCTTTTGATGATTGATGCGTATCATTTAGAAACTGAAAATATGAGTTTCCTCCTATTGTACTCGTGAAATAATAAATTTCAGCTTTTTCAATTTTTGACAACTTAAACAAAGCCAAAGTTTGGCAAAGTTTTCTTGAGTAATTAAGAATGCAAAACATTCGCGGTATACAGTTGCTTCGACTTAAACATTGTCTAAAAACTCACATAATTACATTTCAATTTTCTTCAAATTAAAATTGAAACACTGTTATTATTTGTCATTACTGTACATTAGAATTTAATCTAGAAATTCCATGTTAGGGCAAAAAATAGGATGATTGAAATATAATATGGGTGTGTCATAACGTAACTGAATCGCCAACAGGTGTGATGACACAATTTGCCAACCTGTACCAAGCATTGTTGCAACAGTTTTCCTTTCAGGGAAAATTCCTAAGCAAGGAAAACCGAATGTGTTTGCGAAAGTAGTTATCATTGCATTTTCTTGCTAAATCTTAAAAAATGTGTTTATCAATAGTAATATCAATTGTCCATTTGCACTCTTAGGGGTTCAAGGGACTTTAAAAAGTTCAAAAACGTTGTAAAAATGCAAGAAATGAATTTTTTTTAAATTTTGTGTAAGTATGAATATACAGGGCGGTTCAGATAAGATAATGAGCCTGACGATCTGGCGATGCAACCCAAAAAACAAATTTCATTTACGCCTTTGATCCAATTTAATGCAAGTTGAATCCAAGTTATCATCTTATGTCACTCTGACATTATTGCCATTCAGTTCTCGCGGAATGATAGAGAAATTAGAAAAGTCTTTTCGATGTAAACCCAACACAAAATGTATGAAAGAATAAAACATTAAAGGTAGGCAAACAGTTTATTTATAAATCATAAATTGCTTGTCAAAGCACTGTCAGAGCAACATAAGATAACTTTGATTGCAAATGCAAATCGTAATTAAAATTAGATCAAGACGTAAATGAAATTTGTTTTTTGGGTTGCATCGCCAGAACGTCGGGCTCATTATCTTATCTGAATCACCCTGTATATTGAATTAAAACATTGAGACTATCGGCGGCGTGGTGGTGGTGTCGCCTAAAGCAGCCAAAGAGACAACATTGCTAAATGTCAATAATGTCATGACAAAATTAAAATCGCTTAGGCGCAAAAATAGAATTTTTGCTTCATGACTGCAAGGTAAAATTTTTTCTTTTGACATTTAAACATAAAAGTGGTCATTTTTGGAACGTTTACGATAAAGTTAATTTTTCGAGTCGATAGACGAAATTATTATGTACGCAGGGTGTCCCAGCGTGTTGAAAAAGTCCATTAGTGACCTTTAAATGGTAAAATTTAAAAAATTGTATAGGGCATTGATAGATACTAATCTAGTGCATCACCTAAAATTATTTTCGACCATACAGCATGTTCCAAAAATAAGTTACGATACAAACTTGTGTTTTTTTAAATGAAACACCGTATGTTTTTTGGCATTTTTGGATGTAGCCTTTTAGTACAATGCTAAACGTTATTAGTCGATTTCGCTTAGTTTAGTTTTAGACGGTTTTTGACGAAAACATGCATTTTTAAAAATTTATTACACAAAAAGACCGCCAGAACAAATTTTTTCTTCTGCAAAGAAGAAAGTACAGAATTTAAAGCGGTAGCAATTTTTTAGTGTTTTGCATTTGTAAAGATTAATAAATTAAGAAGTTTGTTAAAAGTTAAATGACTTAAAAAAATTAAATGGAACACTCTATTTTTTTATTTTTGCATCTTAGGAATAGATTGATAAAATGTCTCTTCAAAAAATAAACTTTTAATGTCTAGAATTAATAAATGAACAGATATTACACATTCAATATTAATTGTAGCAACGATGCTTATCAATATCTGAGCATTGTTGATACTATGGCAACCATAGTTAGATAAATCCATAAAACCATTAAATCCCCACTTATAATAAATAAATTTAAAGGCAATCAAGAAAATAAAAAAAAAAACAAAAATTATCCAAAAGTTATCCAACTCAGTTGAACAAAGTTAATCATTCAAAAGCAAGTTCTTAATTTTAGACTTGAACGTAAACACTGAATTTCCAGAATTAAAAATCTCGATGTATTTGTTATATGTTCTAATTACGTTATAAGTGAATGATCTTTGATACAATGCGGTACGAAACTGTGGCTTCGATAACTCATTTAAATTACGAAGGTTGGTTTTGACGGTAAGAATTCTTTTTCTAGAATGAAACTTACTCCTTAGGTAGAAAGGTGTCGATGTCAAGAATAAGCGATAAGAAAATACAGAAAAGTTTATCAATTTTTAACCATTCCAGGTCTTTAATTTTTTCTGATACATGATCGTGCTTCTTTAAACTTTAAAAATAAAACGGCAGCAATTGTTTTGAATTTTTTGCAAACGATATTTGTTAACACTGTCTAAGCAAGGATAGTAAATAATGAGACCATAATTTATAAACGAAAGCACAAGGGTTTCACAAAGTTTTTTACGAAGTTTAAAATTTAAGATACTATAATTGGAATACAGAAGTTTAAGAGCGACATAACATTTTTTTAATAACAGATGATACATAATCAGTAAATCTTAAATCTCTATCAATTATTAATCCAAGACATTTGGTAGACTGCACAATGGGAAGACTTTTATTATCTATTTTCACATTTAAATTCTGAATCACTGAATCATAGATACGTTTATTTGACAAACAGAGTAGAACTGTACATTTATCAGAATTTCATTTTAAGTTCATTTTACGCGCAGATAATTCTGCGTATTGCTAATGCAATAGATTCCAGATCCTTACTCATGGCAACAGAAGCAGCAAGTGAATGATCTGGAGTAAAGTTTATTTGCAACTGCGTGTCATCTGCAAAAGCTCGGACCTTTGTACTTTTAGCTAATTTTAGAAGTTCAGCTGTATATATTACAAACAATATGGGTCCCAAAATTGAAGCGTGTGGAACTCCAGAGATTACCAAACTGATATTAGATTTTGCTGTTTGTTATAAATGTTGAAATTCGAATTATTTCATTGTAAAAATAAAGAATAATGGATTCAGTTTAACACAAATATTAAGTGATACTTGTTCCATCTCTTGTGAAACTGTGCACTTTTTGGCTACTGAAACAAAATAGTAATTATTTTTTTAATGTGTAACGTTAAATATCTTTTTGTTATTGATTATAAACACCTAAAAGTAAATAATTTTAGAAAGAATTTAATAATCCTTTAAATACAAAAACAATAAATAGGGTGTTCTATTTAATTTTTTAAGTTATTGAACTTTTAACAAACGCCTTTATTTTTCTATCTTGCAAATGCAACACACTAAAAAAATTGTTACAACCTTATAGCTTGTACCTTCTTCTTTGCGGTAGTAAAAAAATATTTCTAGATGTCTTAGTATTTAAATTGGAAAACCATGCAACATGCATACTACTCTTGTCAACTTTACGTACGATTTCATTGATGACATATGAGTCCGGAAAAGTACACTAACTAGTTTGGGTTACTTTACGGACGATTTGCGAAAAAGTCTTATTTTAATGAGAAAACTTGTTTATCAACTTGTTGCGTAAATCCCATTTTTTGTTCTCGCCTCGATTCGGTGGTACATAACAACAAGATGGAAAATAATCGCGCAAAGCCGCTCATCGTGGTAATTCCGTCCAAGACAAACCCTTGGTTCTTCTCCAGCACACGCACCCCCCAAGAGGATCAGAGTTGGCAGGGCGACCACCCCGACACGCATGATACATCGCGCACATTAACAATTCTAGGACGGTGGTGGTGGCGGCCATAATTAATTTCTTGCATGAGTTAATCTTTGCGCTACCGCAAGCAAGACCCTCGTGGAAGGTTTTTTTTTTCTTGTGGTGGCAAGGGCTGAAAGAGTCCCGCAAGTGACAGACGACAGGTGAGCCAGGTCTATCGCGTGCGGAGTCAGGCCGGCGCGCCGCGGCGCCCCCCAATCAATACCAGCTGCGGGCGCTTGCTTGCCGCCTGTGCATTGCACGCCGGTTGGTAGTCGGGGGCTGTTTTGGCGCGTGCTGGAGCGAAACGGTCGCTGGTCGAGTGGTAGTTTTTAAAATTCGTGCAAGTGGTTGAGCACATTTCATCGATTTACGAGTTTTTATGGTTGTCAAATGATGAAAAGTGGGATTTTATGCAAGAAAAGTGGTTAATGTGTGGTGGAAATGTCGATATGTTTGTTCACATTTGAGTACAAACACTCAAGTGAGTGGACCTAATAGTTTCAATGTTGTTTTAACAAATCCTGAAATTGTAATAATTCATTTCAGAATAAAATTTAATTTGAAATCTTTAAACTTTTTCAAATGATAAGAAATACTCAGTTACAACTTTAAAAGTGTGCAGATTTCGAAGAAGTGACGAGAAAAATGAACTAAACTGTATAATAATTTAATTTAAAGAAAGTGGTTTCTCGGAAGCGTAACAAAAATTAAATTCAAATTAATTTTTACGCGTATTTGGAAATTAAATAACGACAAAAGAACACTTTTAGTGTAATTAATTCACCTCTTTCCATTTATGAAAATTCTTCAGTTATTTTAATTTTATTTATAAAACAGTTCAGTTTATGTATATTTTGATCTGTTTATTTTATTGAAATGAAATTCCTTTTATTATTTGGGTTTGCCTTTAAAAGTGGGTTTTAATTAAATGTTGAATTCAATTCAGATGGTTATTAAATATCACAAATAGATTTTAAAAATGAAAGATTTAAATTGGGAACAATATTTGTTTGTAAATTCGGGAAATTAGATTGACAACAAAGAGGTAGGTACATAGGCGTTTGTTGAATTTTTAATTAAAATATGGAACATCAATCGGAAATATAGTTTTTATTCGAAATAAATTTTCAAAGGAAGGAGAGAACTAACACAAAGTATAAATTTACATTATTTTACAGAATGGAAAATAAAAAACTAAGTTTATTAAATCATTTATTTTGTTCATTTTAATTCAGGTAATTTTGATGCAGCGAACAACGTGAAAGTTTATGTTTAAATTTTTATTAAAAAGTTAGCGAGAATTAAAAATTGTGTATTTTATCATTAATCACTTCGTAAGGAAAGCTAAGCACGTCATATCCATTACGTTATATAATATTTCTTCTGTCAAGGGGCTTTATAAAACCGTAAAATGATCATTTGTGCTATTACACAAACATAATTTTTTCCCATCACTTTTTTTGTAAAAATTTTAAATTCTACTTTATTAAAAAAGTGAGCTAATTGATTACTACTTTCTTTAAATTGTTATTTAACAATAACAAATTCCACCCTGTTATGTGTCAATTGATTAGCAATTGATCCGACTTGATTTCGTTTACAGTTTTGGACATATTGGGAATGCAGAAGTTGACGAGGGTTTTGACTCCATGTTGCAATTATTATTCACCTATTTTACCCAAATCAAGCAGTAACCTACTCTCTGTAAATATTGATTACTGACATTGATTAATTAAGGTCAATTAGACGACTTGGCGTTCATTGAAAAATGTTGAGTGCCTTTGGACACTAAAATTTTCAATCAATCTTCTTAGAACTTCCCTCTAATCATCCCGAATTAAATAAAAGCCGATTTTTCCGCACCCCTTTGACAATTTTCTTGTTCATTTTCAGAAAACCGGTGCCCGCATCAAGATCTTCTCGAATGCGGCCCCCCAGAGCACCGACCGAATAATCCAGATCGTCGGCGAGCCGTCGAAATGCGTCGATAGCATCCGCGAGATCATCACCCTCATCAAATCGGTAAGCGAAATCAGCGATTAATGACGACGTCCGTTTCTAATTTTTCCTCTTTACAGAATCCAATTAAAGGAATTGTAAATCCTTACGATCCGCACAATTACGACGATTATTATGCTGAAGAGTACGGCGGTTGGGGAAGTGCCGGCAACGAACGGAGAGGCGGCGCGAGTGGGGGCGGCAGCGGCGGTGGCGGCGGCTCGACCAACGTCGGGAATGGCGGACCACGTGGCGGCAATCGAAACGGGTACCGGGACGGAGCCCCGGCACGGTACAACAGGGGGCCCCCGACGCAGCGCGGGGGATCCACCACCATAAGGTAATGTTTTAATAAAAAACAAGTATTGCAAATGCACAAGTATGCAATGAGGCTTTTTTCTATTTTTTGTATTGAACGTTTTTTTTTAACGGATTCATTATTGTATTTGACATTTGACGTATGCAGTACCCAAATCGCTTGAAAATAGCTCAAATTGCATTAGTTTCGGAGAAATACTACAATAATTTCTCACTTAAAAACGATAGTATGCACAATCAGAGATGGCAAAAATATTGCCTAAAGTGTTTCTAAAAACAGTATATTGAAAAACAAGTTTTATAAGACCAGTCTTGAAGCACGAATTCAAGTTTTAAAAACGAGTGGCGTAGCCACGAGTTATTTTAAAGAACTAATTGATGTGAACTAATTAATGTGATCTTGATTAAGAGTTTCATTTTTATTTAGTAAAGTGTCAATCGAGACTTTTCAAAACATCGTGCTACAAAAGACAGTAGGGGAGACTAAGAAAGTGTCAGATGTACAGTTGGAGACAAAATATGTACTTTGGTCGTCACTTTTCTGACACTTTAATATAATTCAAGCTGTAACGTTAAAATGAATGACAATTTCAAATTAATGACAGCTATTATATTTTCCTATCAAAAATATATACATACAACTTGTTAACTATGATTGACAGTAGGTAAACATAAGGTTAACAGTCCTAAAGCATGCTTTACAATTTAATATCACTCAAGTCACATTGACGACCAAAGTATTTTGGTACTGGATTAAAAAATTTCTAGACTTCCAAAAAAACTTTTGGAAATTTCTTAAAAAAATGCTTAAATTAAAAAAATGTGAATCGAGATTATTTAAAACATCGTGTTGCCAAAGACAGTAGGGGAGACTAAGGAAGTGTCTAGAAATACTGGTTTAAACAATATCTAAACTTGCAAAAACACATTTAAAAATTTCACAAGGTCTTATGAAACGGGGTTTTTATACTATTTTTTTGTGATTTGTCCTCTTTATGCCGTTTTTAAACATTTTTTTTTACCTTAATCGATTGAGGGATTGTTGTAATGTTTTAAAACATTTTAAAATAACAAAATTTGGTTGTTGAATTTTTTAAGAATTGAATAAGTTTTGTTTTTGGGATATTTTTTTATGAAGTACTTTATTTATCATCCTATTGGTTTTCAGGCAATCAACAAAAAAATCAGTGACATTGAATTTGTTTTTTAGTTTATTTTTGAAATAGTTATAGAACTTAAAACTTCTAGAGTTCTAGTTGTGTGAATAATTTTGGCTGAGTTGTTTATTTATGAAAAATTTCGGTCCAATTTTACGCCAGATTACATATAACTTGTCCAAACTGTACGATTTAATGAGGCGAAAACTGAAGGATTTATATCATAATCAAATGTAACATCATTTGGCTCAGAGTCGACTTTTGTTTATAAAATATTGAAGTCGTTTTTTGCATTTTCACGTGTGTCACTATGAGATAAAATAACGGTTTGCTGAATGAAAGGCCGTTAAAATTCAATTTTTTTCATTTGTGTTTTTAGTTTCAACGACCGGCCTGTAGGGAACAGCATATCCCAACGCAGCGATTACAACAGTAACGGCCTTAACGGCGTTAATCGTCCTCCTCCTTTCGAAAGAAATGGTTGGGCACCTCCCACAAATACCACTTCAATGATAAACCATCCACCACCAACTATGATGGCCAGTAATGGAATAAGTCAACCCCCTATGCAATCGGGGGGAATGGGGCCGCAAAACGGGGGCCCCACCGGGAGCAAAACGACGACACAAGTGACAATACCCAAAGATGTAAGTGTAGAAATCGATCATTCAAGTGAACTGTCACTTTGATTTTCTTGGGGATAATTGTTTTAATTTGTTTTTTGTAGTTGGCGGGGGCTATAATCGGCAAGGGCGGGGGCAGGATCCGCAAGATCCGGCAGGACTCCGGCGCCGGGATCACGATCGACGAACCCCTTCCCGGGTCCAATGATCGCATAATCACCATCTCGGGTACACCGAACCAGATCCAGATGGCGCAGTACTTACTCCAGCAAAGGTGAGGTCGCACACTAACATGGGTTTTGGGGGTTGTGGTGTTTGTTTTTTGTAAACGCTCTTGCAGTGTGCAACACTTCTCTCTTTTGTTCTTGGCGGGTGGACTAAAACTAATCCTGGTGTGGAGTGACTAACATGAATGGTGTTGTGTGGAAGACTAGTGATTTTGTTGTTCTAATTTTTACGTAACAAGGAATCACTAATCATCCCACAAAGCCGTTCGATGGCTTCGTGGAACTTCGCTATTAAATGTCTGGTGGTGATTCATTGCATTTAACCGATTGTAAGTCAGTTTATGTAAATAGGACGAATTCATCTGTTGCATTATTCATGTATGCACCATTTTAATGTCAAACTGCTCAAACTGTTTCCAACACACCTTAATTGGACGAAAACGTGATGGTAATTTTCAATGGATGACAAACACGCCAAATAATCGCTTTAAAAACTAATTGGATAAAAAATGTAAAGAAGAACAATTGAAGGTGTGACGGTGTTTTAGTAGTGTTTTGTGTTGAAATCGAGTCTAAATGTTGTTTCTTTTGCAGTGTCCACAACAACGCAGACCGCAGCAGTTACTAATCTCATGCCCTGCCAGAAGATCCGCAACTGAAACATTTATTTCGAACATTCCAAGAATAGCTTCGCGGGCATTATTTGAGACATACATCACGAAATTTTCTTATTGTATTTATATTTTTACAATTTTTGAGAAGAATCAAAGTATTTTTGTTACATTTTGTATGAGTATATTGTGAATTGGACGCATGGTGTTGTATAAACCATGCGTTTAATATTATTTTATATATTTATAGCAATTATACATTTAACCCAACTTGATGTATAGTACTAACCAACGATGCGTTTGCATTTTTGTGCATCAGGGAACAATTCAGTACAAATTAGGTTTTTGTTCAATTTCATTTTACATTGTTCCATGATCGAATTGCAAATATACAACCAAATATTTTTATAGTTTTAGGTTCTTATAATCAGTGGATAAGAAATAAATGTCTGATCAATAAAACATTTCAAGTAAAATTCTGTTTTATTAAAAATACTTTGATCAATAAAATTTATATGTTCAACAACGTTAGCACCTACTAAAATACTGTGCTTATATACAATAAAAGCTACTTAATACTTAATGAGATTAGCTGCTATCACCACAATAAAATATCATGACACGTGGTTGTGGTGGTGCTGTTTGGGGTGCTCCGCCAAATAGAAAACGTAAATTAAAGGCACCGCGAATATAACAATGACTATACACAAAATGAGAGCTTTTAACGAAATATCACCATCGACTCCGCTGCAGTCGATTTTAGTCACAACCGGTTCCTCGGGGACGCTCTGGGGCAACAAATGGACCTCCTCATCGTCCTCACTCGTCTCTTCCTCTCCCGCCACGTCATGACTCTTTTGCGTTAAATTACTATTAAAAATAATTTGGTTAACTTCCGTTTCCTTTAAGCTACTTGTCAGTTGATCGGTATCAACCTGAGTACTGGGTGAGGGATAATCGGGGGAACTTCTGCCGCTGACGTGCACCCCAGCCAGAGCCATCGCGATGGGGTATTGGGGCACTTTGATCGTCCTTTTGGCGAAAATCTCATTTTCTTTGTGGATGTTATTCAAGCGTTTCAGATCTTCAATCTGGAAATTGAGTTGAAAAATGATTTAAAAAATCGCGAGAACTCACAGTGCAACAATAACGGATTGCGAGGGACTGCAGGGTGTCGCCCTCCTCTACGAGTTTCTCAACCGTCGATTTTTCCTTTCGAGGTGAGGGTTTCCGTAATGTAAACAATTCAGTCTCGTCATCGCTATCACTGTGTTTACTAATTTTCTTATAACTGGCGTCTAATTTCGGTCTGGAATAGTGCAAAATTTCGTATTTTGGATAAAATAAAGGGTGAAGACTCACTTTTGCCTTTGTTTCATCATTTTTGGAGGAGTTGTACTACATCTGGAATCTGAGGTTAGGACGTTGACACCTGTCAATTTTGACGTTTTTAGGGATTTTCTTTTGTAGAAAAAGGCTTGTTCACAAAAAATTGAGATTTGTCTTTTTTTCTATTGCAAAGTTTTTTAAAGGAGTGGACACGAAGTTATGTTACTGAAATACTTGTGCAATAAATTGAGTAACTAAATTTCGTCATTGCGGTTTTATTAATTTTTATAGAAAATTTAAGTGTGGCTCGTTCACAAATGAACAAGTTGAATCAGTTTGTTTATTTTCCAGAAAAATACAAATTTGTGCGTTAATACGGCCCGAAGACTTATGAACTGACTTATAAATGGTGGAAGCAATGGACTCGAGTGATTATTTCGAAAGTTATCAGGACTTGGCTGTAAGTACCCTCACATGTCAACCCTAACCTCAAATGACACATCTTTTCACAATCATTTATTTACACTTTAACAATGGCTTTTCCGAAATTTTCGCCCCGTAGCATCTTCATAAATGCTTCCGGTGTGTTTTCAAACCCCTCTGTGATAGTTTCAAAATACTTCAAACGCCCCTCTTGAATTAATTTGAGGTTATCTTCAACGGCTTTATTCCATTTGTTTCGCCAGCGAGTTACGCTAAATCCTTCCATTACGAGGTGATTAACCTTCACTGGTGTTTGCACTTCCCGTGCTGTAATTTTTTAAAATAATACTAGACTAAACTAAAATTGAGGTTATGTCACCTTTGGTGTTTTCATCATTGTAAGTGGAAATGGCCCCACAGATGACCACATGACCGAATTTGTTCATTCGGTGCAGTACAGAACTGCTCACGTCGCCCCCCACATTGTCAAAGTAACAATCGATGTTTTGTGGGGTTGCTGCCGCCAAGTCTTTTTCAAAATTCTCAGATTTGTAGTTAACGAAAGCGTCAAAGTTGAGTTCTTTGACCAGTCGTTGGCCTTTTGCATCTGAACCGGTGACACCCACCACTTTGCACCCTTGCATCTTGGCTAGCTGGCCCACGTGGGTCCCTACAGCCCCCGCAGCCCCTGAAACGACTAGCGTTTTGCCCTCGGCGGGCTCGCACAGTTGCAGTCCGTACAGGGCTGTGACCCCCGTCATTCCCAAGACCCCCAAAGCCAGCGATTTGGGCAAATCGCCGAAAGAGAGGACTCGAGGTGGGAGACTGAAGAAGTCTCCGGGTTTTTCTGAGGCTACGGTGTGTGTCCTCCAGCCAAACTCCCCCACGACGTACTCCCCAACCGGATATTTCGGGTTTTTACTCTCAATTATTCTGCAATTTCGGTCAGTTTAGTTATTTCGAAATTGAGACTGTTTTACTTTGCCACTTGTTCCCCCATTATGGGGGCCCCCACTGCCTTCATAAACACACGGATGTAAGGATCAACGCTCAAATATTCGGCTTGTACTAAAAATTCGCCGTCTTTTATTTGCGGAACCGATTCCTCGACTATTTTGAAGTTTTCGTCTCGGGGGAATCCTTGGAATTTTTTGTTCAAGATTATTGTTTTCCCTTTCATTGTTACTGAAAAGAATCTTTGATATTTGGTTGCGAAATATAGGGATTGTTTGAGAATTGTGAACATGTTTATCGAAATTACAACTTAATAAAACATAACTCAAACAATCGTTGCTATTTTTAGGCGGATTCGCTGACCTTGTGCTTGTTGAAATTAATTTGTTGTTGATTCAGTACTACCACTGATACTACTTTATTTCCCTGTTATCACTTTATCTGTGTTCATAACCTTTAAAACTTCAACATGTCTAGAATTAACAACCTACTATCGATTAATTGAATGTATTCTTCTCTTACTAATAATAAAAACAGTACCTAACGAGATTTTTTTTTTTTCAATTTAGTGCCTTTAAGATTTAAGGGTACCGTTTGAATACCTTAACAACTTCTGAGAACAGTATTGCTAGCCCCACCAAAAAAAAAAAAAAATCACCAGAATTGAACTAAAAAAGTGTGAGATTTACACTTATTATTATCTAATAGTTTGGCCGTAATCGTTGTTCAAAAATCAAAATTTTCAAAATTGTGAAACTTTAATACGATTTACGCCTAGAAAACCATATTTTCAAGCGTTTTTCCGACTTTATGTAATTGACTATTTTTCACCTTCAAAAACTCGAAAAATTCGTAATTTTTTAAACTTAACCCAATAACGTTTTATGCATTTTTTTGAGTCTTTAAGATCTCTAGAGATGTAAAAAAACGTTGTATGGAACAATTTTACAGTTGAATTTTTTTTTGGATTTTATATTGGTTTATAGCCAATAACTCCGGACTTATTGGTGATAACTTCTTATATTTGGTACCGTTGGAAAGAAAATTAAATTTTCTATCATATACAAAAAGCAGTGCTTTACGGTAAATAATTATCGAGAAAATTTTTATTCTCACCTGAGGATGACCACTTTGTGGTTGAAACGCTTTGTGTTTGAAATAAAAGTTTGGTATGACGGGTTTAATCGTGTTTTTGTTTATCGTTTCCATATCGAGAGGATCCAAGAAGAAGGCGAAAATTTCTGATAAAGTGAAAAATATCAAAAATATAAATTCGACTATAAATTCAAAACTATTAGGAATTTTACAGGTTTCTTGACGCCAATCGATTCTCCGGAACATCCTACATAAGTCTAGGTCAAAATATTATATCTTTGAGATGTGTTTTTTACAGTTTTACGCTGATTACGATGGTGTTAAGCTTTTTGCTCTAAGTCTAATAGTTTGGCCATAATCGTCGTTCAAAAAGTAAATATTGTCAAAATTGTGAAATTTTAAACGCGTTTTTGTACGAAACTATAAGACTAGAGCAAAAAGTTAAAAACCATTAAAATCCACTTTAAATTATCTATCTAATGGCGCAAACCGGAATTCGCTCCGGGTTATGGTTCCGGTTTTAGTTTTTTTCATAAAAAAGTCATATCTCAAAAACTGAGTCCTAGGTCAAAACGGTTTGGACAGGCGTATTCTCCAGTTAATTTTACATACAGTACTAGTTTTTTAAAAGAATAAAAAAAAATTTTTTTGGTCAAAATCGGATAAGTATAGTGCTTATGCTTCTAGCCTTATTCTAAACTTTAATACTAAATATCTCAAAAACTATGCATCGTAGAGTATTCTAACTAGTTGAATCGTGTTCAGCGAGTAATTTTACGTCTAGAAAACCATATTTCAAGCGTTTTTACGACTTAAGATAAATTGAGTATTTTTACAATTTTACTACCGCTCACCTTTAAAAACTCAAAAAATTCGTAATTTTTTAAACTTGACCCAATAACGTTTTATGCACTTTTTTGAGTCTTTATGACCTCTAGAAATGTAAAAAAACGTTATATGGAACAATTTTAAAGTTGAAATTTTTTTGATTTCTGTCTATTGCCAATTACTCCGAACTTATTGGTAATAATCTTTTATGTTTTATTTTGCCACTTGTTTCCCGTTATGGGGGCTCCAACACGCGGGTGTAATGTAAATAATATAATTTTTGACTTAATTTTTTGCTTAGTTTTGGCGACATTACAAAGCATTTTTGGCCAAGTTAGTGTTTTCTCGGCTTTGACTTTTGCTCAAAAACCAGTTAAATCGAGCAAAACAAAGAAAATAACATCAATTTTATTTTATTTTTGTTATTTTTAGACGTGTTTGGACAATATTTTACAAAATGAAATAATCTTTGGTTTAAAAACGAAATAAAACAAGCTAATAAATACTAATGTGAATTTAATTTTTATTTTTTTTAGCCTGTTTTAACGAAATTTTTTGGGTTGATTGCTTAAACGCCCAGAAAAGGCAAAAAACACTATTTTTGTTCCAGTTTGTTAAAATTGTGACTTGTTTTTAGCAAAATAATTGTGTTTCTATGTTCTAGCTGAAAAATCTATGTGCCTACTAAGTAGTGTTGCCAAAAAAATTTTTTGTCACAAATATTAAAACACTTCACTTTTTTATTGTTATTACTAATTATAAACCGTTATTTACAAACATGTTTATTTATTTTTTGTTATTTACTTTAATTCACAAGAAATATTTAAAAAAATATTTGGCCTTAGCCAAGGATTATACCGCAAACTTTTGTTGGTTTAGTGGTTCTAATCTATGTAAATTTTTAGAATTACAACTTGAATAACTTTAAAACAAGGCAATTCAACATTTTTTAATTACTCACAAACAAGAAATTACCATATTGTGAAGTGTTTTGATTATTATTTGTTTTTCTATTTGTTGATTATATTTTCTTGTCATAAGACGCGACAGTCAGACGCTGATGATTAATTTTGATGACAAGATTAGCTTCATTAATATGAAACTCGATTTAATAGTTTTTTGTTACCACTTTGTTAATATTAAATAACTCAAGCATTTTTAAACCTGTTCTATTGTTCCTTCGATAATATTTGCAAATGCATATACAAAGTATTGTTTTGTATGCAATAAAACTGCAACACAAAATCGCTTTATCACTCCTACAGTAGATATGGTGAAAGCCCGAAAATTCGTCTACCACAGCCCCTTCGACGGTCTTCCAAAAGAAACCGACTTGAAATTGGTCGAGGAGGAACTACCACCACTCCGAGATGGAGGTGAGGTTTCCCAAATCGACAATTTCGCCAAAAAAATATTTTTAGAATTCCTCACGAAAGCTGTATTTTTGAGCGTTGACCCTTATATGAGGTCTCGGGCACCAGGAGTGGACCTTGGGGCGACTTATATCGGTTCCCAAGTGGCCAAGTAGGTACCTAAAACCACCCCCAAACCAAACTTAGCCTTTCTTTAGAGTTATTGAAAGTAAAAACCCCGAACACCCTGTAGGAGAACACTTAGTTGGGCGCTTCGGCTGGCGCACCCACACGATTTGTGATTCAAATTCGGACTTCTGGCTCGTTCCCGACCTTGAGGGTCTTCCCCTTTCTTACAGTCTGGGCGTTTTGGGAATGCCAGGGTAAGCATTGTCACTTGTGCAAACCTAACCCTAGTAGAAACACGGCCTATTTCGGCTTTCTGGAAATCTGTCAACCTAAACCTGGCCAAACTGTGGTCGTGACGGGGGCTGGGGGCGCAGTGGGGAGCATCGTG
This sequence comes from Tribolium madens, assembly GCF_015345945.1. Taxonomy (NCBI): domain Eukaryota; kingdom Metazoa; phylum Arthropoda; class Insecta; order Coleoptera; family Tenebrionidae; genus Tribolium; species Tribolium madens. The sequence goes on from NW_025401063.1 coordinate 4,027,564, forward strand.
GGGCAAATTGCCAGAATTAAGGGTTGCACGGTTATAGCAATCGCCGGTTCGGAGGAGAAGGGCAAATGGCTGATTGGTGATTTGAAATTTGATCATTTCCTCAACTACAAAGATGTTGATTTTGAGACCAAACTCGAAGGGGTGACCCCGAATGGGGTTGATTGCTACTTTGATAACGTTGGAGGGGAGATCGCGTCGATTGTTTTGACTCGGATGAATGAGTTTGGCCGAATTTCGGTCTGTGGGGCCGTTTCAGGATACAACAATGATTTTTCAATCAAAGGTAGTACCACGGATTTTTTTTTAAAACGTCATTGTGAATTCTAGCAAGTCCCATTCAGTACCTCATGATTCGGAAGCAATTGAAAATGGAAGGTTTTAACGTGTATAGATGGCAGGAGCGTTGGTTTGAGGGGATTTCCCAAAATATGAAATGGATTCAAGAGGGCAAATTGCAATACCGGGAGACTCTAACTGAGGGTTTCCACAACATGGTTAAGGCCTTTATTGCCATGCTTGAGGGCCGTAATGTAGGGAAGGCTGTGGTCAAAGCGTAATTACGGAAAACTACATACTAGGAGACGAAACGAGATACAAAATTGCTCGATTTTTTGTAGTCCGGTCAAAATAGACAGTTCAAATAACAAAAATTCCGACAGAGCTAAATTTTGGTGGAGACCTTGGGTACACCATTAGAAATAAAGTGTCAAAAGTCCCCATCGATCCCATGTGTGCTAAAAAAGTTCTTCGGGGTCAAAGGTAAAAATTTGAGGTTTTTTGGATTTTTTTCGAAAACGGTAAGTTTTATCAAAAAAGCAGTCCAGACAAAAAAGATAGACCTTAAAATTATCTACAAAAAAGGTCCTTATACTTTTTTTCTAAGAATCACCATTTCTGAAATATCGCGATTTTAATAGTTGGAGGAGTCACGTTCTACATGATATGCACATACAGAGTGCGTCAGAACTCGCGCCTCCAAAAAAAGTGTATGTATGTAGGGTAAGGTACCAGGAACATGGAAAAAATAAAAAAAAATTCTATCTATAAAAATTTCGAAGTTATGAGAGTTTAAATTTTGCACTTTGCCTTTATTTATTTCTGTTGGAAAAACAATTTTCCAAGTTTTTTTGCTACAGGCTATTAGAAGAAAAATCAAGGAAGCTGTATCCTAAATTGTAACTCTGTTCAATGTTCTTTGTGGCTTTCATTGACAAAATTTTTGTATCTAATAATTATAAAAAAACATATACAAGATCATCAGTATCATTAAATAGACATAAAAAACTGTCAAATGTCAAAAAATAAATGTCAAAATTTATCTTATCTTATCTTACTTGAAATTTTTCTTCTACTTCATTAAACTTATGAATATCTCGATCTCATTGGAATTAAGAAGAATTTTTTTGGTAAAACATACAGGCTGTTTAAAAAATCGCGCACTTCCTTGAAAGGGAGTAATTGTAATCCCCAGAGTACTAAAAAAATGTTTAAAAAATTCTATCTGTCAAAAATTTTTGACATTTATTTTTTGACATTTGACATTTTTTATGTCTATTTAATAATACTGATGACCCTGTTAATGTTTTTTTTATAATTATTTAGTAAAGGTACAAAAATTTTGTCAATAAAAGCCACAAATAACATTAAACAGAGTTACAGTTTAGGATACAGCTTCCTTCTTCTAATAGCCTGTAGCAAAAAAACTTGGAAAATTATTTTTCCAACAGAAATAAATAGAGTCAAAGTGCAAAATTTAAACCCTCATAACTTCAAAATTTTTATAGATATTTTTTTAAACATTTTTTCCATGTTCCTGGTATCTTACCTTATATGTCATTTTTCTCTGGGGCGCGAGTTCTGGCGCACTCTGTATGTGCACATGATGTAGAACGTTACTCTTACAACTCTTAGAATCGCGATATCTCAGGAATGGTGATTCTTAGGAAAAAAGTATAAAGACCGTTTTGTAGCTAATTTTAAGATCTATAATTTTTGTCTGGGCTACTTTTTTGATAAAACTTACCGTTTCCGAAATAAATTTAAAAACGTCAAATTTTGACCTTTGACCACGAATAACTTTTTTAGCACACGTGGGATCGATGGGGACTTTTGAAAGTTTATTTCTAATGGTGTACCCAAGGTCTCCACCAAAATTTAGCTCTGTCGCAATTTTCGTTATTTGACCACTATTTTTATGACTAATTTGACCGGACTATTGGACCCAAAAAAAGTGGTACAGCGAAGTAAAAATGAGGGCGCTTAGAAGAGCGTTTTACCGTCTCAATTTCAAATCGTTTTAATTTAATTTAAATTCCACCAGACTACTAATTGCTTGAAAAAAAATGCAAAAATGTTGAGCTTTACATTCTTAATAAGCTGTGAAAAACGAACAACTAATTTTTTACGAGAAATATGAGAGAAAACATATTTCAAATTTAAAATATGTGCTCCGTTTTATGTTTTTCAAAATGCTGCGAATAGGTTGAAGATACAAGAAAAATGTAAGAAAGAAAGTTGTAGAGAATAAAATTTTCTAGTAAAAAATCCGCGAGACCATACATTTTTAATATTCAAAGACATTCAAAGCCACTCAAGGACGGATTCGTTTCATTTTTACTGATTCAGTGCCAGAGGAACACTTTAAAGCAATTTAAACCTAAACCGTTATATGGAACAATTTTAAAGTTGAAATTTTTTTGATTTCTGGCGAGATTTTTGTCGGTTTTTGTCACCCGGAGCAGTCTATTGCCAATAACTCCGAACTTATTGGTCTTTTATGTTTTACTTTGCCACTTGTTTCCCGCGGGTGTAATGTAAATAATATAATTTTTGACTTAATTTTTTTGTTAGTTTTGGCGAAATTTTATTACAAAAACGTACCAAAAAGCATTTTTGGCCAAGTTAGTGTTTTCTCGGCTTATTTTTGACTTTTGCTCAAAAACCAGTTAAATCGAGCAAAACAAAGAAAATAACATCAATTTTATATTCTTCACTTCACTTTTTTATTGTTATTGTTATTACTAATTATAAACCGTTTTTTACATACATGTTTATTTTTTGTTATTATGTATTTTAGTTCACAAGAAATATTAAAAAAAATATTTGGTCTTAGCCAAGGATTATACTGTAAACTTTTGTTGGTTTAGTGGCGATTTAAAAACTTGTGAAATTCTATTAATCTATGCAAATTTTTAGAAATACAACTTGAATTACTTTAAAACAAGGTAATTCCACATCTTTTAATTACCCGACAAACAAAAAATTACCATATTGTGAAGTGTTTTGATTATTATTTGTTTTAAAGCAATTTAAACCTAAACCGTTGAAGACAGAAATATGGTCTCGGGAACTTTTTTGTAGCACATTTTATTCTCTACAATTTTGTTTCTTACACCTTTTTTTTGTATCTTTAACCGCATTCGCAGCGTTCTCAAAAATATTGGGCGAAACGCAAACTGATAATTGTTCATAATTTATTTTTAACACTGTTTTCGATATTTTTGAGAACGCTGCGAATACGGTTGAAGATACAAAAAAAGTATAGGGAACAAAGTTGTAGATAATTAAGTTTCCTAGAAAAAAGTCCTCGAGACCATATCTCTATCTTCAACCGTTTAGGTTTAAATTATTTTTTTGTCTCTTGACCACCAATAAAAATGACAACGTATTCGTCACTTGAGCGTCTTTGAACGTCTTTAGGACCTAAACCATTGAAGATAGAGGTCTACGCTGATTTTTTTCTTGAAAATTTTATTCTCTACAACTTTCTTTTTTATATTTTGCTTGTACTTTTAACCGTATTCGCAGCATTTTCAAAAATATGAGACGGGGCAAATTGCTAAATGTTTGAAATTTTTTAAAATACAGGTTGTTCCATTTTTATTGTTACAAATTTAACCAGGTGATAGAATATTCAATTTTAAGATAAAACTTTCTTATAAACATATATCGAAAAAATTTGTATAAGGGAGCCACATCCCCTGAAAGGGGTGCATTTTTTAATAGATTTTTTCCAAAATTTCAGAAACCATCGTGGATAAAATTACAAAATTTGGTACAACTGATAGCCTTTATACACCCAAATGAATTCAAAGATAAAATGTCGAAATTTTTACTCAGGGGCGTCCTAAACTGGGGGGTTTTGGGTAAAAGGTACCGTAACTATTTTGGCGGTTGGTTTTTGTCAGTTTCAGCCACAAAATTCTAAATTTCATAGTTTTTCACAAAAAAGAGGTCTTTTGCGTTTTTTCGATAAAACTTACCGTTTTTGAGTAAAATCAGTTTACAGTTTGTCTTACAGACCATAAAGAGGATAAAAATTAAATTTGTAGCACCATTTAAGAAACCCGTGATTAAAAATTTTAAAATTTAAATTCGTTCAGGTGTTTAAAAGTAATCAGCTGTACCAACTCTTGTAATTTTATCTATTCTGCAATAGTGGGAAAACCCCATTAAAAACTCATCTCTTTCAGGGGGTGTAGCTCGCTTATATAACATTTTTTGATACATGTTCAGGAATCTTTTGTCTTAAAATTGAATATTCTATCACCTGTTTAAGTTTGTAACAAAAACACGGAACAACCCTGTATAATTTTCAATAAAATTATTGAGAATTTAACGCTCTACCTGTCTATATTTTTTTATTTGCGTTTTGCTCACCGTTATGTAAATACAGCCATTTTTTTATTTCATTAAACGGGAAAGGAACAACTGTGCTATCTGGCCCCACTAACGGGGATGTTTTGCTTTACATCGTGTCGTATTCTAGTCTTTAAGCGTAATAAAAAAATTAAACGTTTTGGTTGTGTTTTATTAAAAAAAATAACAAAAGAGTTAAACTTTAACGACGGCTTTCCCGGTGTTTCCCCCTTGAAGCATATCGACGAAAGCCTTGAACATATTGTCGAACCCTTCAGTGACAGTCTCCCTGTACTTCATTTTCCCTTCTTTGATCCATTGTTTGTTTTGCAAAATCCCTTCAGACCATCTATCCGCCCATCTATGGACGACAAATCCCTCCATTTTCAATTGACTGAAAACTAGGGGAAACTGGACTGGATCGGCTCTTGCCGCACTTTTGTCATTGTACCCCGAAATGGCCCCACACACTGAAACCCTCCCGAAAAGGTTCATTTTGTTCATGATGATAGTACTGATCTGCCCCCCCACGTTATCAAAGTAACAATCGATGCCTTTGGGGGCCGCTTGTGCGAGTTTTTTCTCAAAATCGGGGTCTTTGTAGTTGATGAAATGGTCGAATTTTAGGTCGTTTACCAGCCATTTGCCTTTTTCCTCCGAACCGGCGATTCCAATAACTGTGCAACCCTTGATTTTGGCTATTTGACCCACGATACTGCCCACGGCGCCGGCGGCGCCTGTGACGGCCACGGTTTCGCCGGGTTGGGGCTTGCAGAGCTCCAAAAAACCGAAATATGCTGTATTTCTAAGAAAAAAAGAACACAAGAATGATAATAAGTGAGAGAGGGTTTTTACCCCGGCATTCCCAAAACTCCCAAGGTGTAGGATAGGGGTAACCCTTCGAGGTCAGGAGCGAGCCACGCGCCAGGTCTACCAACTTCCATAGGCCTTCCGTTCGAAATTGAATGAGTTCGCCAACCAAATTCACCAACCACGTACTTCCCCACTGGGAATTTGTCATTTTTGCTTTCGATTATTCTGAAAACAGAGCAAACTTTAGGTCTAGTGCATGAAAATAGTATATTACACTAGTTCGGGAACAAAACAGAGATAAAGCGTTCTGGGATCGAGTTTCAATTTTTCTACAAATGACTGTGGAAAAAAATTGAAACTCGATCCAAGAACGTTTTTCAAGAGAAAAAAGTTGAACTTTTTACATTGAAACTAAAACGCGAAATTGGTCATTTGTTGTTAAGTGCACAGGACAATATTTTTTTTAAGACAGGAATTTTGCCAGGAATTGAAAAAATTAAAAACTTTAAAATTGCTCGAAAGGCACTCATAGAAGTGCAAAAGACCCAGAAAAGCGTTAAAACGTTGTAGATACGCAAGAAATAAATTTTTGAAAAATTTTGTGTATATATGAATACAGAGTGTTCGGTAAACTTACTTTTTTTTTTCAAAAACTAATTTTTTAAATAATACTATTCATTCCTCGTTTTCTTAGTAAATGCATCAAATTTCTTTGGCACATCAGGTGTAGCCGGAAATGCTACCAAATTTCGTTTTTCAAATGGAACACCTATGTTTTTTTGCTCGAAACAATAATAATTGGAATGAAAAATACGGTAAACCACTATTTATTACATTTTACTTTATACAGGGTGTTTCACATAACTTTACGAGGTTTGCACCTAATGTACGCACCCAAATATACAAAAGTCACAGAACACTGGATACAAAAAATACAAATTTAATTATTTAATTTTTGGAAACTCATGACAGTAGTTGTCAAACTAATCACTGTTTCATTAATAGTCATAAACTGCAGTTTTTCAGAAACAATTATCATTTATTCTATCAAGAGACGGCATGAATATGATTGTAGTTTATCTATCTTAATCACTAACTAACTAAAAACGTTGTAATTTTTTAAAGGGTGAACAAACTAGAGAAGATTATTCAATTTTTCAAAATTTGTAATCGAGTTCGTATCGGAATATGTATTATTGATTGCATCTTACAGGCGCAGGCCTCGTAAAATTACGTGAAACACCCTGTATAAAACACTCAGATGACAATTTAAATTTTTGAATTTTATTGCAAATTTTGCAACGTAGGCGGATTTTACTTGTCAAGATATTCATCCAAAAAGCAATATGCTTGGATACGCTTTAATTGTTAGTTTGACAAAGCCTAATTTATCAATAAATCTTATTGAGATCTTTAATAATGGATGATATATTACGACGAATTACGAAGCTGATTTACCAACTTGAAGGGTTTTTTAAGTACAATAAAAATAGAGCGGAAGCCGAAAGACAGTATAGAGAAAAATACCCAAATAGAGTTTACCCAAATCGTTGGAAATTTAGTCGAATTGAAAAACAACTGAGACGAATAGTTTCGCTTCTTAAAACTAAAAAACCTATGGTTCTTTGTGAAGAACAAGAAAATAGAAATCTGAATGTTCTGTTATCAGTCGAAGAAAATCCAAGAGTTTTCATAAGAGAACTCGCTCATCAACTGACAAATTAGATTTGTCAAACCAAAAATTAAACTGTATCCAAACATTTTTTTATTCACACTTTTCCTTTAAAATTGAAAATCAGGCTACGCGACCAATTTCCTTATGAAATTCTAAGATTTAAGATGTTTTTTTAATTGCATTGTGTTACGCAAAATGTAATAAATAGTGGTTTACAGTATTTTTCATGTCAATTATTATTGTTTGGAGGAAACAAAACATAGTTGTTCCATTTGAAAAACTAAATTTGGTAGCATTTCCGGCAACACCGGATGTGCTAAAAAAATTTGATACATTTATTAAGAAAGCTAAGAATGAATATTATTACTTAAAGATTTACTTTTTGAAAAAACGAAGTAAGTTTGGGTGTTATCAGACGGGGCGACTTGGACCGAACAGCCTGTATATTGGATTAGAGCAGAGAATCTGTCGGCCGGTGTGGTGGTGGGGTTCGAACTCCGGTGAAGTCAGCAATTTTTCTCTAATTCAAATACAATTCAAATAACTGTCAAAAGATGGCGGGGGCATAAATGCGCGAAATTTAAACATGCGCATAAACACATTGAGCAAATAAGAGAGAGATAGCATTAAGGCATAAAAGCAAATGAGAGACCAAAGCATAAGAACGAGAAAGAGAGCAAAACAAAAGAGCTTTTTTATCGTCACCTCAAATTTTTAATTTTCTTACGAAAAATTCGAATACTTACAATCAAATAAGTGTCAAAACATGCTTTAAAACATGTCCTAATAAGTATAATTTTAACCGAAACTGTCATAACTCATATTCTTTCCAACTTTTTACATGCAAGTTAATTTGATTATTACTTTACGATTTTGATTACTTACTTTGCCACTTGCGACCCAATGAAAGTCCTGCCGAGAGTCAAGCCAGGGGCATAGGCCCTCATGTAAGGGTCCACACTCAAATAGACCGCTTCTGCTAAAAACTCTACAAAATGAGGTTAGATTTCAGCTGAAATAACGTTTTTGTAAGGTTTTACCTCCATCCTTGATCGGTGGTAGTTCCTCTTCAACAAGTTTCAAATCGGTGGCTTTGGGCAACCCTTCGAATTGCTTTTCGAAAATGTATTTCCTGGCTTTGACCATGTTTACACACCCACTGAGCATACGTTTAATAATGTGCGATGACATTGTTTGTGTTTATTTATACCGGTAGTAGTGAGACGGGAGGACAAGGTTAAACGAGATTATTGCAACTATGATGTAGCGTTTTTTGACGTGTTTCCTAGTACAGTTGTGGCCCTTCTGATAATTAAATGCTTGTCATTGGGGGAATTAGAAGATAAGACTGCGACTGCGTTAAAAACTGAATGTTTTTATTTATAGAAAACAAGATAAGTGGTGTCAAAATTATCATTTAAACTTTAACTATAGCTTTGCCCAAATTTTTCCCTTGCAACATTTCGATAAACGCCTGGACCATATTATCGAAACCTTCAGTGATGGTTTCGCAATATTTCATTTTCCCTTTTTGCAACCAATTGAGAGTTTTCTGGAAAGCTTCACTCGCCCGGTCTTGGTACAAATAATTCTGAAATCCCTTCATTGTCAACTGTTTTCTGACCATGTGGTGTTGAACAACTGAAACTGAGGTACTAGTAGTACCAATTATGTGGATTAAGGGCCCCACCTCTGGGAGGGTCACTAACATCATAATTGTACGACGAAATGGACCCACAAACTGAAATCCTCCCATACTCCCTCATATGTCGTATAACCGCCGAACTAATCTCCCCTGCAACATTGTCAAAATAACAATCGATGCCTTCTGGTACCAACTGGTCCAGTTTTTGGGCAATATCGTCCGTTTTGTAGTTGACAAACCCATCGAAACCCATTTGGTCGACCAAAAATCGCCCTTTGCGCTCCGACCCTGTGATACCAACAACCTTACAACCCCCAATTTTGGCAATTTGGCCCACGATGGAGCCCACAGCACCCGCCGCTCCTGAAACAGCAACTATTTCCCCACATTTCGGCATGCAAACATCCAAAAGGCCGAAATAAGCCGTCGATCCCGGCATTCCCAAAACCCCTAAAAGGTACGACATGGGTAAATCACCTAAATCTGGGACTAGATAAGGAGCTGGTGCGTTTCCCGCCCCTTGGACGTGACTGGGAAGTCCCGAGGAAATCGTATGGCTGCGCCAATCAAATTTCCCGACTACGTGTTTGCCCACTGGGTATTTCTCGTTCCTGCTTTCAATTATCCTGCAACCATTTTCGTGGTTTTTCTCCCGTGAGGGGATAAAATACGTACTTTGCCACTTGGGTCCCTACCATGGTTGCCCCCAATGGGATGTTATGGGCGTAAGCGCGCATGTAGGGATCCACGCTTAAAAAAACCGCCTCTGCAAGGAATTCTGGGAGAAAACAATTGGTATTAGCCAATCAAAACACTCACCGTTGGTTTTGAGTGGTGGTAGTTCTTCTTCGATTGTTTTGAAGTCGGATGGTTTGGGCATGCCATCGAACCGTTTGTTGATGGTTATTTTCTTGGCGATTACCATTCTGGTTTGTTTGGCAGATATGGTGCTTCGGATGGATGCCATGACACGTGATTAAATGATAATTTGGTGTTTTCTTTAAATAAGGGACAAGCAACCAACTATGCACGCGGATTGTTGGTTGCATATAATAAATTCAAGAAATGAGTATAGTTGGAGACAAAATACTCTGGTCGTCACTTTTCTGACACTTTAATGATTACATTAAAAAAGGTTTGAATTATCAAGCTTTAACATTAAAATGAATATTTTCTTGTCAAAAATATGTAGATACAACTTGTCAACTATGATTGACAGTAGCTAAAAATAAGATTAACAGTCCTAAAGCAAGCTTTACAATTTAATGTCACTCAAGTGACATTGGCGACCAAAGTATTTTGTCTCCAACTGTACAAAGATCTTTTTTTCTAAATCCTGTAAAAAATTAATGATTCTTCTTGGTTGACAAAATAAAAATTAAAATTAATGAAAAGCAAAAGGTAGTGACTTATACAGAGAACGGAGTAATTAGTATAATGAGAGAACTCGAAAAGTGACAAAAAGGACGACTTAATTTTCTCTATTTATAACTTTTTTTGTTATAACAAATAATGAAGTATTCTGAAAAAAAAATGACAAACGTCACAAAAGTGACCACTTTTATGACTAAATGTCACAAGCAAAAAAAATTTTTTTAATTTTGTTTTTGCGCCTAAGAATTTTTACTACGACATTAACACTATTGACTAATGTTGTTTCTCTCTTTAATTTAGCAATTTTTGAAGAGGGACATTGTAGATTATTAGCATTTAAAATTTTGCACTACTAACTGCACTAGTTAAATTAGTAAACACTTTCGAAAATTTTAACACAAATTCCGAAACTGACGCGTGATGTTTGTTTATAAGCGTTGTTACGATTTCATCACAAAACGTCCTGATTATTTTGTTTATTTACTTGCTAATTATAGTGTTGCTTTTTACTCTCGATCTGTTTGCGGATAAAATAGTATATGTTTTTCGGTGTAAAAGTGAGTTAATGTGGCTCAGTTGAATTAAACTATCATTTTTACTTCTAATTACATAATGTCCTATTAGTACCCCTCTTTTACTTCTTAAAATCACTAAACAATGATGTATGTTCTTTGATTTTTTGCTTTTTTGAATAATGAAAATAAAAATTGTTCCAAAGTTACCGTTTTCTAGAATCTAAGCCATAAAAACAAGTTTTTTTCTTAATGTATTAAAACTAGCGAAAAACATTTCTTGTTAATTTTTTTAGATGTCTAGGAAGAGGAAAAATAAACATCTCAAGAAAGTCACATTAAAATTTATTTATTTAGCAAAAATATTTGAATAAATTATACAATTATTTGGTGTGTAGTTAAAACAATAGAATTTATGTAAAGAAGTGTTTTTTGAGAATAATTTTGAAAAGTTGCGTTTTTTTGATAGATAATTTTGATAAATAATTGCGAATTAAAAAAGTTTTATTTTCTCCTAGACAGACCTCTTGGGGTTACAAATGAAATAACACACTGTATGTTATTGATTTAGTTTTGCTTTTATTTTTGGAAAAAAATTGTACCTAGTTCCGGACTTATTAAATAAAATTTCAAACCCCTTGAATTTTCCTAAATTTGCTTAGTGCATGGTTGAAATCCACGGACTCGTGTTCCACGTGCGACGACTTGGTCCTCACGACCGCTTTCCCCACATTTTCGCCCTTCAAAACCCCAATAAGCGCCCTTGTGGCATTTTCGAACCCATCAGTGATGGTCTCGCGATACTTCAACTTATTTTCTTGCACCCACTCTAGGTTTTGCTTAATGGCTTCCATCCACCGATCCCTAAACTGCAAACTCACAAATCCCTTCAATTCTAGTTGTTTGGAAACAATCGCCGGTTGCACAATCGCAGCTAAAACCAGAAACATACTTCCCGAAATCAAAATTTTTGACTGGTACCTCTGACTGGGTTCTTGGCGTTGTACGACGAGATGGAACCACAAACCGAGACGCGCCCTCCTTGGTTCATCAGTTCCATGATGGTGGTACTCATATCGCCCCCCACGTTATCGAAATAGCAGTCGATTCCTTTGGGGGCCCCGATTTTCAGATCCTCGGCTAGATTTTTGGTGGTTTTGTAGTTGATGACGTAGTCGAAACCCAGGGATTCCAACCAACGGGCTTTGTCCTCCGACCCGGTGATCCCAATCACTCTGCATCCTTTTATTTTGGCAATTTGCCCCACGTGGCTCCCCACGGCCCCGGCAGCCCCACTCACGACCACAGTGTCGCCTTCTATGGGCCGACAGATGTCCAAAAAGCCGAAATAAGCGGCCACTCCGGGGGCCCCCAAGACGCCCAAAGCCAGCGAAGGGGACAAAATCCCAATGTCGGGCAAAACATAGACGAAATAGTTGTTGGGGTCTTGGACGATTGTGTGGCTACGCCACCCGAAATTGCCCACGACGATGGCCCCCACCGGGAATTTGGGGTTTTTCGAGTCAATTACTCTGAAAATTTGAGCGTTATTCGGGACTCAAACCCAGGATGGGTGCATACTTGGCGACTTGGATTCCGATCATCACCTGCCCTATGGTGTACCCCCTGGCGTAGGCGCGCATGTAGGGGTCCACACTGAGGTACAAACTTTCGGCCAAATACTCTAAAACCGTTTATTTTTCTCTAATTTCCAAAATTTGGGGTACTTACCCCCATCTTCGAGCGCCGGTAACTCCTCCTCGTGCACCTTCAAGTCGCTTTCTTTGATTTCGCCCTCGAAAATTTTCGCAACGGTGTACACCTGTGCCTTCACCATCTTGATGTCGCCAACTGTCGAAAATCACGTCCTTATCGCCGGTTTATCTATTTCAGATTCATCAGCTGATGTTGGGAGATGCACCGAGGAATGGGGCTTACAAACGGGCGATTTTTGATAATGTTGCTCAGATCAAGGGGAGGACTGTTTTGGATGTGGGGGCTGGGACTGGGATTTTGTCGGTTTTTTGCGCCCAAGCTGGGGCTGCCAGAGTTTATGCAGTGGAGGCGAGCAACGTGAGTAAGATTGCTCGAGAGGTGATCAAGGAAAATGGGTTTGATAAGGTCGTTGAGGTGAGTGATTGGATCTTATCAATGGTTGTGATTACTGAATCGAGTGCAGTTTTTGATTATTATTGGTTAATTCGGGCTTAATCTGCTGATCTGATTATGTGAGACTTAATGAACTTTTAATGTATTTTAATGATGATTTTGATGAAAAATGGAGGATTATTATCATTATCTACGGCTTATTTGAAGTAATAATGGAAAGGGCAATAAATTTGGAAGGGTTTAAGAAATCAAATAAATTTCGAAATTCACCAACTACATCTTATCTAAAATCAATCAAAACTTATTTAATTGTTTTTTTGAGATAAAATTAAAAATTTAGTACAATTGTAGTTGAAATGTGTTCCACTGTAATAATAAGTAGAAACTTGTGATGTTTTCAGATATGCCTTGGTATACAGGGTGCGCCAGAACTCGCGCCACAGAGAAAAATGCCATATGAGGATCATGGAAAAAATGTTAAAAAAATCTTATCTATAAAAATTTTGAAGTTATGAGGGTTTAAAGTTTGCACTTTGACTCTATTTATTTCTGTTGGAAAAATAATTTTCCAAGTTCATCAAATTGCTTTATTTTGAAAAAAAACTTTTATTTGAATCAGTATTTTGTTGAAATACTTTGATTTAGGTTAATTTCTAACTTAAAATTGAGCCAAATCGATTAAAAATTACACAAATTGCTTTATTTCAGCCTAAAATTAAGATTGAAGCAATTATACTTATAAAATATATTAGTTTTGAACTGATTCTGTATTAAAATAGAGCAAAATTGGATTGAAAATAGCTCAAATTGCTTTATTTTAGAAGAAAATTCTTATTAGAGCCGGTATTTGGTTGAAATACTTTGATTTAGCTTGATTCCCAACTTAAAATTGAGCCAAATCGATTCAAAATATCACAAATTGGTTTATTTTAGCCAAAAATTAAGATTGAAGCAATTATATTAAAAAAATACATTTGTTTTGAATTGATTCTGTATTAAAATCGAGCAAAATTGGATTAAAAATAGCTCAAATTGCTTTATTTTAGAAGAAAACTTTTATTTGAATCAGTATTTTGTTGAAATACTTTGATTTAGGTTAATTTCTAACTTAAAATTGAGCCAAATCGATTCAAAATATCACAAATTGCTTTATTTTAGCCTAAAATTAAGAATGAAGCAATTATACTAATAAAATATATTAGTTTTGAATTGATTCTGTAA
>NW_025401063.1:4042359-4043435 GCF_015345945.1 Tribolium madens
ATACTAATAAAATACATTTGTTTTGAATTAATTCTGTATTAAAATCGAATAAAATTGGATTGAAAATAGCTGTTAAAAGAGGAAACAAGGAAGCTGTGTCCTAAATTGTAACTCCGTTCAATGTTATTTGTGGCTTTTATTGGCAAATTTTTTGTCCCTTTACTAAATAATTGTAAAAAAAAAACATATACTAGATCATCAGTATCATTAAATAGACATAAAAAAATGTCAAATGTCAAAATTTTTTGCCAGATAGAATTTTTTAAACATTTTTTTATGTTCCTGGTATCTTACCTTACTTGAAAATTTTCTCTGGGGCTCGAGTTCTGGCGCACTCTGTATTTGTGTCAGAAAAAAATGGCGAAGAAAGGAATGCTGTAGAATTTTGAAGATTTAGTGCTGTTGGAATTTTTCTTTTTCTAATTTGATGAAATTTATTTTTTGTTGGATGATAATTACAATTTTTGAAATAATAGATATGTAATTATCCTCTTATGAAATAGTTTACGAAAGAAATAAAAAAATTGTATTTTTTTGTACCTGTAGTAAAGCAACGGAAAACTTATTGGGGACCCCAACAAAGTACTTGTTTTATCGGTTTATTTAAAAAATCTTGTTTAAAAATTATACATAACATCGCTTTTTGTTGATTAATGAAAATTTCTGAATTAGTTGTCAATTTTTGAAACTTTTTACAAGCACTTATTTTATAAAATAAAGTACCGGAAATATTACACAGTATTTAATATCTTTGGTAGATTTAACAAGGAAAGATTATTATCTACGACTTCCCTTTCGTAATTCATAAGTAAATAATGGGAAGGTTAATAAACTTATAAGAGTTTAAGAAATCAAATAAATTTCGAAAACCGTCTTAACTAAAATCAATTAAGAACTTGTTATTTAAATCGGAATTATTTATTTTGCAGAAAAAATTTAAACTGTGAAATTTGTGATATTTTAGGTCCTAAAATTTGGGATATGCTTTCATGTAATTTTCGTTGGAAAAATATCTGAGACAAAAGTAAGCTTTTAGTGCATTACAGTTTCCGTAAGCTTTTTTACATAAAATTATA
>NW_025401063.1:4044225-4046978 GCF_015345945.1 Tribolium madens
GAATATTAAAAATTTTGTTCAAAAATAATCATGCTTAAAATCGCTTTTTGCATAAAATCGCTTTCTGAATGTTAAAACTTTTGTTTAAAAATAATCATGCATAAAATCGCTTTTTGCATAAAATCGCTTTCTGTATGTTTAAAATTTTGTTTAAAACTAATTATGCATAAAATCGCTTTTTGTTGACTAATGATTAATCTCGTTTATCAGGAGTAGCTCAAATCGCTATATTTTTTGCAGACAATTGTGCTTTAAACATTTGTTTCGTTAAAATACATTGATTTTCAACGGCTTCAGGCTTACAATTGGTTGGAAATTGTTCAAATTGTTTTATTTTGGCCGAAAACGTCGATTATTTTCTAAAAAGACATTGTTTTACCACGATTTCTAGTTTAGAATCGAGCAAAAATTTATTAGAAGTAGCTTTAATCGCTTTATTTTGGCAGAAAATTGCGATCTAAGTATATATTTTCTTAAAATACATTGATTTAGGTAAAAAATCGAGCAAACTTGGATTTGAAATAGCTGAAATACTGCGATTTAAGCATATGTTTTGTAGAAATACATTGATTTAGAATAATTTGAGGTTTAAGATTAATAATTATCGGTCGTATGATAAAAAATCAAATGAATGATACATTAGATAAAAATTTCTGAGTCACTTTACGTTTGACGCAAATGTAGATTTTGGACTCAATGAATTGGCAATTTTTGAAACGGATTTTCACAAAGACGCAAATTTTCTAAAAAATTGCATCACATATATTCTCTCTTGCGGTTTTTATTAGTAAGACCTATATTTTTTTTTAGTTTTTATTGACTAAGATTTTTCTTGTTCCAATTTTGCGCCACTTTTAGGTGATTAATTCCAGAATCGAGGACACCATCTTGCCGGAAAAGGTGGACATAATCGTATCCGAATGGATGGGTTTTTACCTTCTTCACGAAGGCATGTTAGACTCTGTAATTTTCGCCCGAGACAAATTTCTCAAACCTGGGGGCTTAATATTCCCCGAATCAGCAACAATTTATTCAGCCCCATGCCGGTTAGTGCTTTTTTCCCCTTAAAAAATAAAAAAACATAACATTCGTAGCGTCCCCTCTATGTACGACTTCTGGAGCGACGTCGACGGCGTCTCCATGAAAAGTTTCAGCGAAAAACTCCGCTCTGAAGCGTCACACAAACCAAGCACTGTTTCAGTTGCTCCAGAAGACATTCTAGCAGATTCAGAAGTGGTACTTTGGATAGATTTACGCGAAGTGACTCTAGAAGAAATCAGTGGTTGTAAGGTTCAACACGTGGCTGTGGCCACCAAGCCGGGGAAGTACCAAGGGATTTGCCTGTGGTTCACTTGCACTTTTCCGTCTTTTGCCACCGAACCTGTGACTCTTTCCACGTCCCCTGAAGATCCTGAAACCCACTGGAAGCAAACCACAATCGTCCTCCCGACTGAAATCGAAGTCGAGGAAAAATCACCAATTGCCTACGAATTATCCTTGGCTCGAACCACTGAAAATCCTAGAAGGTACAACATTGAGCTGGGCATGCTTGACCCTGCAGAAGTAGACCATCCGGAATATTGCACTTGCCACATGACCAAATGCATTCTAGTTCGGGCAATGTTAGAAAAATACGAAATGGAAAGTCTCCCCAAATAAATGTTTAAAAATTATTTTGTGTGGTATTTTGTTGCGCCTTCGGCACAATGTAATGAAGACATCATCAAGACAGGTGGTTGAGCCCGAGGCGGGCCGGGGCGACTGCTCCTTTAACTCCCCGCTGCTGCTAAATTAACCACTAGAAGATGAGAATCGTGCCGTGCTGAGGAATTTCCAATGCGCTTGTTTTTGATTATGAAACGTCGGAAATTAATGGTAATAATGACGAGTGAAGGACCGGCTGACGGTTGATGGCGGTTTTGACAAGTCATTTGGGCTCTAAAACGTTTTCAGGTGGGTCGGATTGGCGTCATTTTCCTAATCTAGTGCTTGAAATGATAACTGTTTTGATTTACTTCAAAGTTACGTAAAAGTAAAGTGTGAATCGGATTTAGATTAGTGATAAAAATAAAGTAGAATTAACGCCGAGGAAAGAAGAAATTTATTATTCATTTGACTTTTTCCGTCGCAATAACTATAAAATTGGTTTTAAATTGCGAAAACTAATTGAAAATCAATGTATTCAAGTTTTATTGGCGCCGTATCACTTGAAACGATGATTATTTGAAATCTGCATACAATATATTTGATAAAACAACACTATAATTTTGCCTATTATAGGTATTTTGCATCTAATTAGAAAGTTTCGTTGTAAAATCTATATTTCCAGCGTTCGTTTTATTAAAATCATTATCCTCTTATCAATCTAAAATGTTTATTTTCTTCAGTGTCGAATTAGACATTTTTCAAACATTTCTATTTCAATACAAAAAAAATTAAAAATGTAAGCAGGTTCATTAAGTTGTTTCTTGCGTTTTTTACTTTAAAATGTTTAGTTTTTTCAACATTGGATTAGTGATTTGCAAAACAGAAACATTWTGAAAAATTAATAATTTTAATTTAATTTTTCACTAAAAAAGTATCAATTTCAATAAGTTTGAAAGTATTCAGTTTTTTTTTGTAAAATATTTGTAAAGTTTTTCCAGCGTTATATTAGRTATTTCTAAACCTTTAAAATCATCAGAACTAAACATAAATAAATTATGTTTTTTACTTAATTTTTGTGTTTCATTGCAAAGTGATTTGAAAAAAAA
>NW_025401063.1:4048938-4053213 GCF_015345945.1 Tribolium madens
TTTTATAAGTCGTATTTCTGGATTTATTTGTAGTCTTCCTAACTATCTTTTGATTTCGGTATTTTGAAAGTTATTTTCTAATATTTTTTTATAATATGTTATTGATATTTTATTAGAAAAATAATTAAAAATTTCAAATAATTAAAGCTTTTTTATCTTCTTCATTGTAATTTTCCAAATTTTTCATTAAAATCATCAAAAATAACAAATGTGTACTCACGAATTGAGTTTATTTTATTTTTGATATTCCACTAAAAAATATTAAAATAATCTGGTAAGTATTTACCATTAAGTGTTTATTGTAAAATGTAGTTTTTCCAACGTTGCATTTCTTCGACATTTTTGAAAATTAAAAATCATCAAAACTAAACACATTATTTACTTTAAGAGCTTTTAAAAACTTGAATAGGTATTAAGCTTCCTTCACGTTTTCAAGGCTTTGTGAATTAAAGTAAAAAAAAATTGTATTTTGTGAGAGTTTGTACTATTAGGCCTCCACCACAATCCGTTCGTGCTCATGTATTTTTCAACAATTTGTGGCTCTGAGCCAACCCAGACAATAAAAGTTTCGCCCTTGATTCTCCTCAATTACACATTGTCTTTATGTAAATCCTGCATCCCGAGAAAATGAACGTGTTGACACTGAAAACGGTGGTGATTTGTGTTTCGATTTGAATCACATTACGGGGCACACCTGACCACCTGAGTGCAGGGCCGGCTCGGCCCAACGACAATGTTTAATCATCGCCAACAACAACTACAACAACTCGCGTGCTTTTTTCCCCCTCAATCGATTATAGGGAAATGTGTGAAGTTGTGTTTTTCGGACTCGTTGGTGGTCTCTTGTTAATGCGGATTTTGCATAAAAAGAGGCACGTTATTAATGCGCATTATACAAAAGGGAATGCTTGATTAGATGGTTTAAGTCTATCAGTCATGTGTTTTGATTAGATGGTCTTGTAATGGACCGCCCTGACGATAATAACTGGCTATTATGGGAGTGTGGGACAGCGCGGGGCCCTCCATAATGACATCTGCAGGAATTGTGTCCGAAACACGTGACATTTTAAATGAAAAAAACAGTAGTTTCCCTAATTTTCGCACTGGCAAGGTTTACCAGACTTTTGTTATTAATAAGAAAAAAAATAATGATTTTGATAAAGCGACAATATTATTAAAACTACTTCACAATGTTCTATTATTGTATTAGATTTCTAAATAAGATAGCAGTTTGCAGTAAGTGAATTGCAGCCGTAGGTGTTTAAGTGGAAATAAGCAAGAAAAACGAGGATCTTGATAGGCAAAGAAAAGGATATTTTACGCCCATTATTGAGAAATTATTATTGTTACTTATTATATTATTGATTACTATTCAGTGGCACTTATTGTGGGTGGGTCATTTAGTGGGGAATAATTTATTCAAAATTAATTTTCAATAAAGAAATAGTATATTACATTACAAGGTAGAGAGATTTTTATAGCCTCGCATCAACGGAAATAATAAAAATCTTCTCTACCGTGTTTTATCTAACATTTTTTTTACCACTAGCACATTTATTGCCCAGAAATACAACGGTGAAAAATATAACTTTACCTAATGGACATGCTGCCTTAAACGTAACATGTGGTAATTCACAACTACTATTTATTTTTTAATTCGCTTTACCTAAGGTAAATAATAAATTTCTTACCTGAGTTATTAACTTAAGTTGGAAGTCTTTTTTATCGTAAATTACGTTATGTCATTTTTGTACCTCTGCGTCATTTAATTTTTAAATATTTCTTAAAATTACAAAGAAACTGCAAAGAAAATGGAAAAAGTCAGGACTGGAGAACAATTAGGCGAAAAAAACGATTTTTTCTTCTTTATTTCTGCTGAATTTAATGTATTTAATATTTAGAACATTTAAACACAATATAATTTTTCAAATAGTACAAAAGAAAAAAATAATAAATAACAGTAAAAAATACAAAAGGTATACCATACAAAGTGTAAAAAATAGTACATGTTCAAAGTTGCAAAATGCTTCAAATTGTTGAGTTTGGAAAATAATACACTGTAAAATTTGAAAAACAAAATTCGGAACAATTTAAAAAAAAATACTTTTTTGAAAATTTGCATGGATCGAGTGCTGAACTTTTAATTGATGCAATTAATTTGACATGAATAAAATTGGGGCATGCAAAAGCTGAATGGTCTCAAACATTATTAGTCAGTATTGTTTCTTGATTTTTTTTACAAATTTTCAAAAATATCAAAAAAGTTTGTTAATTTTTCGATTTTTTTTTTCAAATTTCATGCAAAATTGTAAAAAAGTTTCTTTTATTTTAATGAAGTTTACACAATGTTCAAAAACATCTAATTCCTTTAATTCTTTTGTAAAAAGAGATCCTTTTTCATTCGAAATGTAATATCTCTGCGACAAATTGACGTAAAGAAAAAAAAAGAAGGAAATTTAAGCCGAATGAACAAGCTATTTGGTCATTACACTGATTTAACCAATAAGAATTTTCCCAAGTTCGTATACCAAAAAAAAAGGAATTAAAAAAAGTACATTTTTTTTCTAGTGTTATACAATCTTTCAAAAATCACCAAAAAATTTAAGAATTTTTTTTATTTCCTTAATTCTCTGGAATAGTAGATAAAAGTTTATTTAGAATTGTTTGTCGTTTTGAAGTATTTGAGATAATAAGAAATCTTTTTTTCAAGGGGTTTTTCACTGAAATGCTTAATTTTGAATTAATTAACATGCAAAAACAAAATAGAATAGAATTTGATCCATTTTCTCGAAGGGGAAAATAGAATAATAGGAAATTTAAGAGATCTTTGAATTGAAAGTGATTTTAAAGAATGCAACGTTATTAAAAAAGACTAGAAGAAATACGAAATTCCAAACATTAATAAGAATTATTAATGTTATTATTATTTTTTTACCTTAAGTAAGTACATTATTTTCAATGGGTGTGATGATAATAGTTTTAAATAATAATATTCTAGACATATTGATATTTACCACCTCTAATTCGTTATTGTCCTTGGTCTATACCTAATGAAAATAACTATTGACTACTAGGAGAGAAAAACAACTTCACAACCCTTCGACAAACTAAATAATGGTACCTTTTGCACCTTGTAGAGAAAAAATTTTTTTTGACTGGACTTTAAATAAAATTCTGGCTATCGTTTTGGGCCGTTCACCGACCCAGCACGAGTGACACGGTCGTAAAATATCTGTGGAAACCCATTTGGGATCATTATTTTCCTTATAGGTCGATAATGTGGGTGCCACGAGCCATATGGTGGATTGTTCTTGTCTTCGAAATTTCTCTGTGAGTCATGCCAGACGTTCGGTTAATTATCCGGAGCTCTATAAACCCCGGAATGATGATAAATGTTATCGCGGGGAGCTTGTTAAAGTGGAGATCTTGGGTAATGAAAGGGAAGTGGATATGGTGATGTAGTTCAACATCTGATACAAGATGGGGGGTCTTTGTTCGTTAAATGAGATATGCTCTCGTGATTGAAAATTTTCGATTTCGGGGGGCTTTCCGGGATTTTGATCGAAGATGAGATGCCAGCAGAGCGATAGAGCAAATCCGGAACTTGAGATTTAATTTTTTCGTAAAGCGATTTTTGCCTCTGTTAAACACTCTATTACAGGGGCGGATCCAGAAATTAATTTTGGGGGGGCTATCTAAAAATTTTTAGAATGATGAGGGTATACAGTGAGCGGCAAAATTATAGAACAATCTTATTTATGAAAACTGAAAATATTTTGTTTTGGAAAAATGCTCGAGCAGGTCAATTTTCTTTTTAGAAAATACAAAATTTTTAACTTGATTTAAAATTCTATCTTTGTTTTTTATTGATATTATTTTACTTTTTGGATAATTTTTTTTGAGAATTTTATGTAATACATAATATTTTGATGTTGCCATTTCGATAATTAAAAAATCTATCGAATTCGCTAAAAAATTAGGGGTTTTCAATTGTGTATAAGGTGTTCAGCGAGTTGGAAACGTTCATTTTTCAAACAGATATAAACTTAATTTAATTAGATACCTAAGATGTGGCTCAAAGAAAATTACAATTGATGATTTGTTTTTAAATTAGTAAAAACTAAGTAAGTATCGAGAGATCAAGATAATTTGACTTTGTATCCGAAAACGTGACAATGAAACTTATTTTTATTTGTTGTTAAATTTGTTAATTAAACAATTTGTCTGTCTTAGGAAATTTATTAATTAAACTAAGTGTAATTAAATCATCGCTTT
>NW_025401063.1:4053584-4073731 GCF_015345945.1 Tribolium madens
GGCCCCCAGGGCCCCTTTCCTGGATCCGCCCTTGCTCTATTAAGTGTTGATAGCTCATTTTTTATTATATCAATTTTTTGATCTGATTTCTCCAAGGATTGGTTATTTGTTTTGCATGAAATTATTTTTTTCATATTGAAGTACAAATGAAAATTACCATGACAATCCATAACGTTTCGTTATTTATTTTTATTAATACCCTTTTCAGCATTATTTATTCATTGGATGTGATTGTTGGAAGTGACAGCATTTTTTAAATCTGGCATGATATATGAATATAAGTACGAGTAAAGTAAAATAACACACACATATATCGGATTACAATACAAGTGTATCCCACACAATCATCGTCACGACCATTGTTTGTATTAAATATATCGTCTCGGATAACGAGTTGTTATTATTTCCGGTAAAAAAAACTCACTAGCTCTCTTAATTCTCAACAAAGTCGTGCTTGCGGAAAAAATCTCCGTTCACTAAATTCGTTCCCATAGCATCGGCCACACAAAATCCATAATAACCCAACAAAAAGCGGTAGCATTTTCCTCAAGCACCGTCACAAGATTAAAGTCGGCGTTTCCAGTAATGTGATGCAAGAACGAAAAGAAAAACAGTATCCCCATAATTTTTGTGTTTCAACATTTCAACAAGAATTTTTCTTACAAAGCAAAAAATTGCAAAAAATATCGGTAGTCTAGTTTAATTAATTTCCTATAAGAATTTTAAAGAAAAATGGAAAAACTACGAAAAATTTATCACACGATTTTGTTTTCGAGTAGAAAATAAAGTCACTGGAAGTAAACGTGAAAAAATAGACCAATGCACTATTTCATTTGAAAATAAAACAGGCAGATTCGAAAATTTAGAATTTCAGCAAAAAATTAATTTTGCTTCAAATATTTTCCAATATCGTAAGTAGGTATTTAGTGAGTGCCCAACTATTGTGTTTTTTCTAAAAAAAGATATCAGGAATATTACTGTTTTTTATCACAACTCAGTTTTGTGTTTTAAACAAAAATTTGAACGTGCTACGAAAACAAGAATGTTGTTATTAAAAAGGAAAGAAGCTATGCTCTTTCCAGTTTAAATAATCACTTATAATACAACGAGTAGTCGAAAATTGTTGAACATTTTTATAAATAAAAATTTAGAATAACCGGTAAATTATCAAGTTAGTTTAAATCATTTACGTTAATTTAACCATCTTTGTCGCGCAATAGCAATTGTTTTTTCCTGGGAATTGTTGAGAAATTTGGAAGCATTAAAAGTAGAAAACGACAAAAGGCGGATTCGATTTTCGGCACTTTTAATTTTCTATCTTAAAAGAAATATTGTCCTGTGCAGTTTCACGTATTAATTTTAATGTGAAAGGTTCAAGTTTTTTCATGACTGTAGAAAAATATTATTTTTGAAACTCGATCCAAGAACGTTTCATCTCGTATTTTTTGTTCCAAAACTGGTTTCTTCTTCTAATTTGCGAACTTATTTGTTATCTACACTTTTTCCGCAGTAGTCAAGAGCATAGTGGGTCCTAATGGGACAAACAGGTTAACACTTCCTTAAAATCTAATCCAATTTTCATAAACTAAGTAATTTTCAACTGAAAAATGGAATTATTGTCACAAATTTCAAGAAAAACTTTAAAGAAAAATGTACATAATTGGCTTTCTGCTCAAGCACGAAATAAAGACATGTGAAATAGAGCAAACTATTGACATTTTTTTAAACTTCATTCTAAAATGTAATAAAAAATAAATCAAAATTTTATTTTAATAAATTGAGAATAAAACAAGGATTATTGTTTTGATTTAAAATTTTTGGGAAAGAACGGATTTTGATTCAGATCAAGTATTATCCAATTTCGTAAGCAGTAGGTGTCCAACTTCTGACTTTTCTGTATAAAAAAAGAAAAAATTGTTTTATTAATAACAAAAATCAAGGAAGTCCTAGTTGGTGAATTTGGTAAGTGTCAAAATTATGAAAATTACTGCTTCTTTCGTGTTCGAAATAAAGATTTTAACATTTTTCTTATCAACAAAGCAAACAATTACAAAAAATATAGAGTACCTAGTCTTTCATAATAAAGTCACTGCAAGTAAATATGAAAAGGACTTTTAATGACTCACACGAAAATGTGTTAAAAATAAACCAACGCACTATTTCAATTGAAAAAAAAGACAGATTCGAAAATTTAGAGTTTTAGAAAAAAAGTATTTTATATCAAATATTTTCCAATTTCGTAAGTAGTGAGTGCCCAATTCTTGTGTTTTCTGCGTAGAGAAAAAAGATCCTTCTTTATTAATTACAGAAATATTAACCAATGAAATCTCAATTGGTATATCTGAGAAGAAAATTACTGTTTCGTATAACGACTCAATTTCCTGGATTTAAAAAAAATTAACGTGCTAAGAAAACAAGATTTTTTATTAAAAATTTAGGGTTCTCCAGTTTAATTATGCATAATTATTTGTTTTATTTCTTCTCATTTCATTTCTTTGCACATTCTACAATGAAGGACAAACTCTGAAATGAACCCTTTTCTTTTTTCTTTTATAATTTCAAGTGCGTCGTTTGAACACGAAAACAGTTCACAATGTTTAAAAGACAAAATTTGTGTCAAAAAATATTTTATGTTTACTATTCGATTTCCTTCAAAAGATTCCTTGTTCCTGAAAAATGCTCATTTTATTATTATTTTTTAAACATTTGGGTAATTAGGTACTTTGAATCATGACTTCCAGTATTTAAAGGATGATCAGACTCTTCAGKTATTGGTGTGTTCTGACCCCTTTCCTCGTCGAAAACSCTSTTATCTGAAGAAGTATTTTGCATTGCTTTTTGCTTTGCCCATCTGTAATTTTATCAGTTGTATAAACCCAGATATAATTGTGGGTGTTTACGGAACAACTTCTAGGACCCCTGGTAGAGTATATTTCAAAATTTTTTCGCTTCTAAACAAAGCGAAAGAACAAAAAAATATTTTCAACAAGAAGTCATTTGCTAAATGAAGATCGCGTATGGATGTTAGTGATTGCAGTATACAGGCATCAGGTATTGAAACAAGATGTTTCAAAAAGATTGGATTTATCGTTAATTAATCATACCATTGAGACTCGTCGAAAACTATTACAAAATTGATTTATCTAATTAACTAACAATTTTATGCAAAATATTTTGTTAGTTTTATCATCACTCATTATATCTACCTACTTTAGATAATATGTTTGTGGATCTAATTAAAAAGTTGTACTGTACCCAGACATTGGATAAAAGACTATAATGGGGTCCCAGTCTTTTAAATATGCTACCATTTGATGTTTGTTATTATTTATTTTGACATGACGAAAATACGAATTTTGTGCATTTCTTTTGATTTACCTAATCTGCATACATACTAGGTACTTAAAAAATTGTGGTTATTACCTTCTCTTAGTTAATAATCTTTTGCTTTTACGACTATCAGACAGTCGCAATGGTTTTTTATTACCCATTTTGCTTTGTATTTTACAAAGTACAAAACACAACTGAAGACGGCTTTCAAAGACGAATAGGCTCAGAGACAATGTTTCCAATATTGGGCATTTCTCGGAATCAATTCACTCATGGGAACGGGACGGGACACGTGTGAGTGTGACAACTACTGAAGGATAAAGATACGATGAATTTAACTCTCATCATCTTTACAGTAAAATTTTCTCAGAAAAGTAATTAACCTGTAATTAACTAACAAATTTCAAATTTTAATATCATATTCACAACACCTTAAATTAATTCGCTTGAATATTTTCTTTGTAAAAATAAATAACTTCGAAGGTAAAATGTCATTACAAAGATGAGCAATTTTTTCCTGTATTTCAAWWTTTTTTTTTGCGAAATTTAAAAAAATTTCAAAGCTCTTTTTGTTCAAGGGGTTTTGATCGTAATGAATTGTATCATATATATTTTTTTCGTAAAAATATTTCGAATGGGTAAGCCTCAGTTTTCCGACGAAAAACCCGCAAATTGTGGTCAGTTCGTCGTGTGGAAGAATCCCCTTAATTGTTTTTGAAGCACTCACAAATTCACGAGCTTATTTTTTATATATATTTTTCCCGCAGTAGTCAAGTGCATAATGGAGCAATAATCGAACAGATTTACCTCTTTCTTAAAATCCTAGACTCAATTTTGCATATAACTAAATAATTTTCAGCTCATAAATAAATCAATTTATTTTGTACTGGATGTTAAAAATTATAACTATTTTTATTAATTGCATTTGATGAACTTGGTAAGTGTCAAAATTAGGAAAATTACTTCTTATAACGACATTAATCATAATCATTTTTTCCGTGGTATTTTTATTAAGATTATTTACTTTTTTACTTCTCCTAATTTTTTATTTAAATAGTTAATCAAGGCTCATTTTTCATGTATTTTCCTTCAAACTTGAGCCCTTTTCCGGGCGTGTCCTCCGTCCTTGGCTCCGACCCCGGAAAAAGCAGTGAAAGTCCGTGGAGGTCATCACCGTGAGCGAGCATGCGCTCTCCTCTTACTAGTTTTACGCACATTCCTTCAAAGGTTCGCTTCCACCAGCTGATCGTGGCCCATTCAGGCACTGATTACAATATTCGCGATCGGAGGGCCTAGACGGGGGGGTCGAGGGGCGCCCCGCGGCCCCGGGCTCCTATCTGGGTGGTCCTCGGTGTGGCCGGCGTCGTGTGTGGCGCTCGCTCCCTCCATCCCGCCTCACCCAGGATACTCCTACCCTGGGCTTTTTATCGCCGGCCTCGCAGCTCACCATGTGCTCTCCTCGCTGCTGCTGCTGCTGCTGCTGCTTCCAGACGAAGAACTCATCGCAGAGGAAACAAGAGCACGACGGCCCTCTCGGAAGTGCGATGACTCGGCCGACCGACGTAGTAAACAATGCGATTGAGGACGCGCGACGACAACAACAACGCACAAAAACACACTTACCGCACGAGGGCACCAAGCCACTGCTTACCAATTCGCAGCGCACGAGAAAAATCCTATTTATTTTCAATGATTTCAATGCTGGATACTGGAAAAGGCACAAAAAGTTTGTTTATTCGCAACCCTATATGTAATGTTGACATTTCTAACCTCGAAAGTGAGTGTCTCATTAGCATTACTGACTTTCTATTGCCTACCTGTATTACTACCCTCGTTAACAGACAGAAATAAAACACTTTTCCCCTCGATATGTAATATACTATTTATACAAGGTGTTAAAAAAATTGTAAATGTTAAAAAATGTAAATGATAGCAAAAAAGCATCAAGAAGAAGAAATAAAACCTTCACATTTATAAAATGCCTAAAAAATGATTTCACTTTCTGAACGCCTAATCTGAGCAAATTCAGAACTTTTAATCAATTTTTCAAATAGGTAGCAATTATAAACTACTTCTGAAAAAAAAGAATACTTACCCTTTTTATCATAGATAACGAGGCTAATAAACTTAGAAATGGACTTTTACTTTTTAATATATTTTCAGTTTTTTAGTGTACCTACTTTTTACCGAATTCTTCATTACTGCCTCTTTTATTAACAAATCAAAAATAATAATATTTTGTAATTTTGGAAAACTGCAGAATTTAAAAATGATGAGAAAAGTCATCTACAATAAAAAAAACAGTTCCTGACTCAATAAAAAATATTTTTCCTTTTCTTCTAGACAACCGAAGAAAATTTTACAGGGTGTTCAAAAAAGATTATAAAAAACTTAAGGAGGTAATAGTATGGACCAAAATAAACAGACAAGTTCGTCCATACATCTATCTCCTAAAAAAAATTTACAATCTTTTTTTAACTCACTGCATATTTTTTTGTACATTAAAATGTTTTGTTTAGAAAAAAAAAATAGATAAAGGCGACTGATTGAGGACCTAAAACAAAATTTTTGATCAATTTAAAGTTAAAGACTCTTAGTATTTATCTCAATACCTTCTATTACCTACCTCTATTACGAGTAGTAATCTCGTTAACAGACAGAAATTAAACTCTTTCCCCCTCGGTATGTAATATACTTTTTATACAGAGAGTTAAAAAAAGATTGTAAATGTTAAAAAATGTAAATAATAGCATCAAGAAAAAGAAAAAAAGAAACAAAAACCTTTACATTTTTTATCAAATGCCTCACTAAAAAAACTATTTAACTTTCTGAACGCCTAATTTGAGCAAATTCACAACTTTGAATCAATTTTTCCAATAGGTAGCATCTATAAACTACTTCCAAAAAGAAAAAAAAAGAATACTTACTTTTTTTATAACAAATAACGAGGCTAAAATTAGAAAATAAATAAACAATTTTCAGTTTTTTGACCGACTTTCTATTGCCTACCTCTATTACTACCCTCCTTAACAGACAGAAATAAAACACTTTTTCCCTCGTTACGTAATATACTATTTATACAGGGTGTTAAAAAAAGATTGTAAATGTCAAAAATGTAACTAATAGCAAAAAAGTATCTCAAGAAAAAAAATAAAAACATTCACACTTATAAAATCTCTCGCTAGAAAAATGATTTAACTTTCTGAACGCCTAATCTGAGCAAATTCAAAACTTTTAATCAATTTTTCAAATAGGTACTTCTAAAAAGGAAAAAAAAAAGAATACTTACTCTTTTTTATCACAAATAACGAGGCTAACATTAGAAAGGGACTTATACTTTTTAAATACATTTTCAGTTTTTTAGTTTACTTTTTATCGAATTTTTCATTAGTGCCTATTTTATTAACAAATCAAAAGTAATAATATTTTGTAATTTTGGAAAACTGCGGAATTTAAAATTGAAGACAAAAGTCATCCACAATAAAAAAAACAGCTCCTCATTCAATAAAAAATATTTCTGTTTTCATCTAGACAAGAAAATTCTACAGGGTGTTAAAAAAAGAGTGTAAAATATTTAAGGAGGTAATAGTAGATATGGACCAACATAGAATAACTTATCTCAATTCCTTCTATTACCTGCCTCTATTACCAGTACTAATCTCGTTAACAGACAGACCCTCTCGGTATGTAATATACTATTTATATTTTGTTAGTACAATTAAAATGTTTGTTTTAAAAATTAAATAAAGGCGTCTGATAGAGAACCTACAGCAAAATTTTTGATCAATTTGAAATTAAAGAAACCAAGAACTTGTAAAAATTTCTTTTCAAAAGGAAAATTTAAGTTCTTATTCAAAAATTAACAAGCAATATTTCAGTTTTGTTAAAACCCACATAATTTTTGCTTCAAATGATGTGTATTTTTGCAATAATTAATATTGATTGCCTTGTGGATGGAGTGGCAATAGAAAGCTTGTTTGGTAAGTGCAACTTACCTCCCGCGTGCAAAAAAGCCGTAGCGATTACCTCCGGATTACGCGCCGGCCGATTTCCTGTTATGAATCCTCCCCGAGTTGATCGTCCTCTCAGCCTATATTTTCCGTGCATAATGGCCACCTTAATTAGCCGCGGACCACCGTGGAGGCTTCTTACACGGCCCGACGGAGATTAAAATACATAATAGATAAATCAATTATGGTAAAAAAACCAACAACTGCCTTCTGGATAACAAACAATACGTTTATTTTCATTTTTGTACACATATGCGGGGGCCGATGCGACCCCGGACCAACACGCATAAATAAAATTCTATACAATAATTAATCTCTTAACAATTTATACAAAATTTTATAAATTAATAATTCAATACCGAACGGGTCTGAGCACGACACTATAGTCCTTTGTTGGCTTAATGGCGCTAATTAACAGGGACGTTAAACTAAAAGCGACATCTTCATTACGCACACGGAACTAATATCTGATCACGTGACTCAAAACTAATTAATTACGAGTTTCGCATAGCGTGATGCTAATTATTTAGATAAAATAACGGGTATTATGAAAATTAATGGTAACGACCGGACGCGATCAGTCATGTGATCGATTTACACTTTTTTGGCCAAGATGGCAGCTGCTGTGAACACGAAATCGCTTTCATTTTAACGTCTTTGGCAAAATTTATAACCTCACTTTTCTATTTCCCGCGCTTTTGGATTTTATTTTACTAATACAGAACAACCTCTTTAATCCGTCACACGAAATCAATAAATTATTTTTAAAAATACATCAAAAAAACATATTCTATTTCAGCAAAGAAAAAAATTATTAGTTTTTAATATAATATTGGAATATCCTTTTAACAAATTCACCTTGTGTATTTTTATACATTTTTTTGTGCATAAATACATATTGCAGTCGTTTATTCGTTTTAATACTCTGAAAAGTCTCTAATTTCGATAAATCCAAAAATTACTTCGAGTTATAGAGTTATTTTACGGTGATTTAGCAAATTTGGCCCAATTTCTGTATTTAAAATGAAGATTAATGTTCTAAGCCAAAAAAGTGAGATTTTGCAGTTTCAATTGTCTTAATTCTTCGAAAAATGTCTAATCTGGAAAACTCTAAAAGTTAGATCGGGTTATACTGATTCTATTGTACGTAGATTTAGCAGACCTGGTCCGATTTCTGCTTATGAAATGATTTTTTTTTCAGTTTTAAGACAAAAAATGAGATTTGGCGGAGGTTTATTCATTTTGATACTCCGAAAAATCTCTAATTTGGTGTGAACTTCAAAAATGAGCTCGGGTTACAGAGGTTCTATTGTAAATTGATTTAGCCCAATTTCTAGATTTTAAATAAAAATTTGTTCAGATTTTAAGACAAAAAGAGAGATTTTGCAGAGCTTTATTCGTTTTGATACCCGAAAAATCTCTAATTTGGTGAACTCCAAAAATGATCTTATGTTATAGAGGTTCTATTGTAAGCTTATTTAGCAAATTTGGTGCGATTTTTGCATTTAAAATAAAGATTTGTTCGGGTTTTAAGACAAAAAAGTGAGATTGCAGAGTTTTAGTCTTTTTAATACTACGAAAAATCTCTAATTTGGTGAAATCCAAAAATGAGCTCGTGTTATAGAGGTTCTATTGTAAGTCGATTTAGGAAATCTGGTTCAATTTCTGCAATTGAAATGAAATTTTTTTCAGCTTTTAAGACAAAAAGTTAGATTTTGCACAGGTTTATTCGTTTTATTACTCCGAAAAATCTGTAATCTGCAGAACTCCCGAAATTAGATAGGCATATACAGGTTCTATTGTAAGTTGATTCAGCAAACTTGGTGCGATTTTTGCATTTAAAATAAAGATTTATTCAGGTTTTAAGACAAAGAAGTGAAATTAATCATACTAAAAATCTCTAATTTGGTGAACTCCAAAAATGAGCTCGGGTTACAGAAGTTCTATTGTTAGTTTATTTAGCAAATTTGGCCCAATTTCTAGATTTTAAATAAAAATTTGTTCAGATTTTAAGACAAAAAGACAGATTTTGCAGAGGTTTATTCGTGTCAATACTCCGAAAAATCTCCAATCTGAAGTATTCCAAAAATTAGTTTGGGTTATAGAGGTTCTATTGTTGAAACCTGGTCCAGTTTATGCATTTGAAATGAAGATTTGTATTTTAAGACAAAAAAGCGAGATTTTGCAGAGGTTTATTCTTGTTAATAATCTCTAATCTGGAGAACTCCAAAAATTAGTTCGGATTTCGAGGTTCTATTGGAAGTTCATTTATGAAACCTGGGCCAATTTATGTATTTAAATGAAGATTTGTTCATGTTTTAAGACAAAAAGTGACATTTTATTCGTGTGAATCCTCCGAAAAATCTCTAATCCGGATAAATATAAAAATTAGTTCGGGTTATAGAGGTTCTACTGTAAGTTCAAGTGGTCCAATTTCTGTGTTTAAAATAAAGATTTGTCCAGATTTGAGGGCAAAAAAGTGAGATTTTGCAGAGGTGGTGCCCTGGAACGGAGTAAAACCCACGGTTATCGTCCAACAAGAAGTGCTAGTGTGTATAGAGCGACTCTCAAATAACTTAAAGCAATATACAGCATCAAGCGCCTTCTTTGGTTGCGTCAATCAGTAGGATTGTTCCCTGAAGTGATAGGGAATGAGTAACCTTAATTTAAAGCTTAACAATAACCTTTACAATTCACTGGAAGTGTAGTCTTGAGACACTATGATACAAAACCTCCCATCTATGTACAATTTACAAAGTGTGCGTTGCAACTATTTCTCTCTCATTTCTGGCATGTCTTGTAGATTTAGGAACTATAACGTGACATAGTTAACCGTCTAAACTTTGGTTAGCGACCACCGCTCCATAAATACGAAAATAAATAAATACTGTTAAATCGAGGTAGATTCGGAGTTGGGGAAGCCCGAGGGTATCACGTGACGAGCGCCGCGGCCGCGCACAGGAGGGCGGCGAGGGCGAGGCTGGGGGCCGGCGCCGCCCCCATGACGTCGTTGGGGTGCACGGGCGGCGGGTCCGTGGGCCGCTTGGTGGCGTTCTGGTGGTGGTGGACGCGTTTGTGGAAGCACAACTTCTCCATGTTCCTCTGGATGGCGGGACAGTCGTAGTCCTCGAGGCCGTCGCACTTGCACATTGTCAATTTGGCGGCTTTCTCCTGCCGTCGCAGGATTGAAATCGAGTTGTTGCAACGGGGAGTGCACTTTTTGCCATGGAACATCGCCCGGCAGTAGTGGTTGTAGTACTCCAAGGCCGTGGAGCAGAGGGCGTCCGCGGCGCAGATCCATTGGGCCATGCGGCAGGAGACTACGGGCTCGCTGATGGACTTCATCACCTGGGGGCGGCAGATTTCTGTGCGGCGTTTCTGGTCTTCGCAGTATTCGTCGCTGCATTCGCACTGGGGGAGAAAACTCATCATCAATATACCCGAAGAAAATAAAATAATGTCACATAATTTAATAAAAAGAAAACTAATGAAAAGTTTACAACAAAGACCAATTTTTGTGTTCCAAAATACCCTAAAGACTTAGTTTAATAAGTTTTTGGTTGCAAAAGTACAAACAAATATGTATACAGGGTTATTCATAAATACGAAGCAATATTTGAACCTCAAAAATAACCTATAAAATGATGTTAATTTAAATAATAACTCGTGTCCTATCTCTACTGATAAGAATATGACAGCCCTCGGAATGTGGGTATGGAAATTTGATTTTTTTGTAATAACTTTGGARCTATTTGACCAAATATTATAAAATTTGGAACATTTCCTTGTGACAACATACCCTTTAAACTGGTAATCACGAAAACCGGATACATCCACTCAATTTCCGGTTCCAGCAGTTGCAGGTCACATTTTCTGTGTTTTTCCATTTTTTTGCACTCTTAACACCAATTTTTTATTGCCCAAATCGATAGAGTAATCAATTTCGATTAAAAAACGCATACTTTAATACCCCTAAAATGGACCGTTTCAAAGATATTTTAATTTAAACTGAAGACTGCACAACGCTGAAACCAAAAAGTAGGGATTTTGAATGGATGATATCCACGGTAACAAATGACCATGGTCTCACTAATCGCTGTCAGGCATCTGTCAACTTTGACATTGGACGATTATTAGACAATTAATCGAAAATATTTAATAAAAGAGTTTACCTCAGATTGCAAACATAACTTAGAATAAATCCAAATGGATCTCGTAGCATTTAATTCATAAAAAATTCACAAAAATTTATTGTTAAAGTTAACAGATGCCTGGCAGGGATTTATGTGACCATGGTCATTGGTTGGCGTGGATACCATTTATTCAAAATCCCTATTTTTTTGATTTCAGCCTTGTGCAGTCCTCAGTTTAAATTAAAATATCTTTGAAACGGTTCATTTTAGGGGTATTAAAGGTTATGCGTTTTTTAATCGAAATTGATTACTCTATCGATTTCGGCAATAAAAAATTGGTGTTAAGAGAGCAAAAAAATGGAAAAACACAGAAAATGTGACCTGCAACTGCTGGAACCGGAAATTGAGTGGATGTATCCGGTTTTCGTGATTACCAGTTTAAAGGGTATGTTGTCACATGGAAATGTTTCAAATTTTATAATATTTGATCAAATAGTTCCAAAGTTATTACGAAAAAATTAAATTTCCATACCCACATTCCGAGGGCTGTAAAATTCTTATCAGTAGAGATAGGACACGAGTTATTATTTAAATTAACATCATTTTATAGGTCATTTTTGAGGTTTAAATATTGCTTCATATTTATGAATAACCCTGTACATACAAAAAGTTTACGTCCAGTGCAATTAGACAGTTTTTTTTTTAATATAATTTAAAATTTTTCCGACAAAAATTGTCATTTCAGAAATGAGTATAATGGCGAGCATCAAATTTTGGTACTCAATGTCATTCCCTAATATACCCTCTTGTCAAAATTACACAGGCAAACTACTTTTTTTGACAAAAAGATGAAGTTTCAAAATGACATTACCTACCCAAATTTTATGCTCGCCATTGTACCTAGCTTTAGCAACGAAAACCGAAAGGAAACGCTACGAATTTTTTAAATGACAAATTTTGCAAGAAAACATTAGATCAAGAGTTGAATTCGGCTTGACAATCCATCACGCAAAATTTTATTTGCTCGATGTTAGTTATAATAATAATTGTGTTTTTAATAATTATTATAATAAAGAATAATGTTTAATGTAAATATTTAAAAACTTTATTTTTTTGTTACACGTGTGTAACTGTGTATGTAGTTAATATTAAATTAATAAAATTTGACATTCATTTTGACATAAATTTTTTCACTGAGAAAAAACACTAGTGGTTTTTCACTATAAACTAATTTCATTAGTCCCAATTTGAAAAATTCTGTAATTTGATTGGTTAAAAATGTTCATCCTGGATTGTGAATTAAAAACAATGGACAATAAAAATACAACATTATTTATTCATACGTGGTACTTTCTACATCACATTTTACGGAGATTAACTAAATTGAATTAAGTCAGTTTCCACCATCTATCATTTTAATCTTATAGCTTAGGACAAAGAACTGGTTGCTTAATATTCTGAATAGATATAAAAAGGGATTTTAGAAAGACACTAAAACTGATTTATTTCTTTTGGGAAAAATTAGGCATTTAACTTGTCAGATGACAAAAACAAGGAAGAATAATTCAAGTGAGTAAATTTCCTTTATTTCCTGAAAACAAGGGCTTATCGAGATAATAACTAATCTAATCTTGGTCAGGTACCGAGTAAGTGACAATGACTGTGATTTTTGTCAGCACGTTGGCGACACATTTGAAATCTTAATTTGGCAACATTGACTGTCAAATTCAAATGTCAGAATTTTATAGTCAAATGTCATTCGTTTTTGAGGGACGACTGCTGGCATAGCCGTCACCTGAAACAATCTGATATCATAGACTAGAAAGATTACCAATAATTCAGTGTTGCCAATAGATTTTTTTGTCGCAATTATTTACAGTCACTTGGTACCTATTTATTTTGTAGTATAAAGTCAATGGTTTATTTTTTATTAGGAACAAATTACATGTACAGTATATTATTTAAACGACTAGTATTTTTGATCAGTAAAAATAATAAATGCACAGTAAAAGAAATGACTGAATGTCTAGTAAAACTAATTTATTTAATATTCACACATTTACAAACAAAATGTTTCCGAGCAAAACTGGAATGTCGCAAACCGTTCAAAAACAAAATTGTACGCTGATTAGACTGATTACCATTTGTGCACAGTTTTCAGCCCTTGCTAAAATCGTTCTTGGGCAGGGGCCCTTGTTACAATAATAATAAATAACATTTTTGCGCAGGGGCCATTCATTGTTATGTAATCAAGACTGAAAATTCCTTAAATTTTATGTTATTTTACTATTTTGATTAAAGTTACTGAGCGTTTATTATTTTTACTGTGCAAATTGGATTTTTTTACTGAACAAATTACATTAAAATACTGCGCGTGCTTTACTTAGCATTTATTATTTTTACTGTGCAAAATATTATATTATACTGATCATTTTTAATTTTTTACTGTCCAAAAATTAATTAAATACTGATCATATATCATTTTATACTGATCAAAATTGAATTATTTACTGATCGCTTTATTACTACCCTTTTTTATTTCAAATATTTTTTCTTCTTCCTGTCTAATGTATTTTTGAAACTAAAATTAAAAGCCCCTGCTGAATTATTTTTTTCATAAATGCCTATTTTTTTTAATTGTATAAGTGTAAATATTTGTTGTATTTTACATAAAAAATGTGATTGTGTTTAAAACGACGAGCCAATGTGAAAAAATAAAC
This sequence comes from Tribolium madens, assembly GCF_015345945.1. NCBI lineage: Eukaryota > Metazoa > Arthropoda > Insecta > Coleoptera > Tenebrionidae > Tribolium > Tribolium madens. The sequence goes on from NW_025401063.1 coordinate 4,067,778, forward strand.
CAAAGAGATAACAAAATTTACTTTACCAATGTCACAATAACAGTAATATTGATTTAAGAATGATGACTTTATTAATACCTTTCTAAAAAAATAAGCTTCTTCAATTGAAATTTAAAATTTTTATTAAATAATACACAAAGGATCTGTGGAAACATTGTTTTCATAAAATTAATTCAAGCAATGCTAATAGAACTAAATCAATAATTAACAAATTAATATAACTAAAATTTTTATCAGATTTGGACAGAATTAAGAAATTATGTGTTATTAATGAAATGAACAAAAAATAGTCACCGAATACCGATTATTCGAGAAATAAAATTATGGTTTTAAAAATGCCCTTCAATTTTAGTTAAACAATTAATGAATATACAATTGAAAAGAGAAAAAATGCAGAAAACAAATTACCATAAGTCGAATCTCAGGGACGCAAAGAGTTATAGAAACTTCGACTTACAGACTTCAAAATATGTATAATTTGCCGTCAAAAAACTCGCATTTTTATTCTACGTGTAGTTATGGAAAAATTCAACTAGGAAGTTCGACTTATGGGAGTTCCACTGTAATTAATAAATTGTTTCATTTTGTGATTTATTATTTTTAAGCATATTTCTACACCTATAGTTTTTAGTCTTTTGCATCTCGACATTTTTAAGACTACTGATTCTTTGGCAGTTTCTTTTATTACTTTATTATTTATTATTTTGTGAAAACAAGAGTTTTAACAACAAAATTTTAGTTATAGCTAATTTAATCTTGAAGAGATATTTTATATAGAGATGTTTTTTATTCTTCTTCACCTTTAATTTAATGGATTTCAGTCTCGATTCCAGTCATGCCTCATACCTACCCTAAATATTATTTCTAAAACGTAAGAAAAACATAATCCAGTATTAGAGGACCTTCTTGAATGATTTATTTTTCATCGAAGAAAGAAATTCAAACTTTTTGAAATTTTACGAAGTATAACTACACAAAAAACTCTTCTTTATTACCTGCCTATACTTTAGGTATACTTATTTTAGGTCTCGTTGCTTCCATATTTTGGTAATTTCAGAGTTTTTTTGCATATTCGAATTTATGAACTGTTTTTTGGTCTCTCTTTCAGCTTTTTGAAAAGACTACTGACCTTTTTTGAATTAGACAATTTTCTCTAAACACCGGTAATGTACAGGGTGCTGCATTTTGGATGTCCGAATAGGGAATCTCCGAAACTAAAAGGTTTAGCCAAAAACGAGTAATACATTCTGGGGCTCATTTTTTGAGAAAATAATATTGGTTAAAACCGCATCCCGCTATCGTCTTTTGTTTTCGACTTATAGACAAAAGTTGACATTTTGGCGAAATCTAAAAAAAATTGTATCTTCGTTATTATAGAAGATACGGATTTGAAATAAAGACATTATACAGGCACTTTTTTACGAGGAATTTAATAATGTAGTTAACAATTTTTTTCAGTTATTATTTTAGCCGTAATAAGATAAACTTGTATTTTTTTAGATGAAAATCATAGGCGGCTATGGCAATTTTGAAAAGCTTATTTTTTTTTCTGGTCTAAAAAATATATATTTGTAACAAAATATTTTTTTATAAATATACTTAAAAAGTTAAATACATATTTTGTGTGATAATAGTTGGCCATGGAAAAACTATTTCACTCTAATGTGTAAATAATAATCAATATGAGTTTTGTGAACTGTAAAATAGATGAAAAAATAGATAAAATTATAAAGATTTAAAAAATACGATACGGTAGAAGCATTGAACAAATATCCGAGCGCCTCAGAACAAAATTATTATATATTTTTAAAAAATCAAAAAATAGGAAAAACAAATGTGTCAACAGTCAACAAAATTACAAAAAATATTTTTTTGATGATCTAATGAAGGTAGGATAACGTTTCACATATACGGAATTTGGGTATTTGAATAGCCATATCGTCATATTTGTGTCATATAAAATATATTTTATTGTAGAATTAAAGAGGCTTTTTTTTACAACACTCTATGTATCACTAGAAGTTGCAATGGTAATGTTAGCTTGTTTAAAAACAAAGAAATGTTATTAGTCGCCAATAAGTTGATTTACAATTTATTTTGCATCTTTTTCATCACTTAGTACTTAGAAAACTCTTTCATTAGTGAACTGGTTGAATATAATTTAGTTTAAATCCTTTTAGTTGAAGATGCAACATTTTTTCATGGCCAACTGCGAAGAAAAATCAAAGATAATTTTTTGCTAAAAATGTATTATAATAATTTGATACAAATATATATTTTTTAGATAAGAAAAAAACAAGCTTTTTAAAAATGACAGCCATCTATGATTCCCATTTAAAAAAATGCGAGTTTATTTTATTACGGCTAAACAAACAACTGAAAAAAAAATTGTTAACTACATTATTAAATTCTTCGTAAAAAAGTGCCCGTATAATGTCTTTATTTCAAATCTGTGTCTTCTATAATAACGAAGATATGAATTTTTTTAGATTTCGCTAAAATGTCAATTTTTGTCTATAAGTCGAAAACAAAAGACGATAGCGGGATGCGGTTTTAACCAATATAATTTTCTCAAAAAATGTATTACTCGTTTTTGGCTAAACCTCTTAGTTTCGGAGATTCCCTATTCGGACATCCAAAATGCAGCACCCTGTACATATTTTTTAAAATTCATTCCTGCATTGAATAATTTGAAGAATTGTTCATTCAAAACGAAACAGGCCCATTATTGTGTTACATTTTTTATATTTATCTTCAATGAAACAAATAAATGAATACACATAAAAATAAACCGACACCTTTGAACCTTTATAATGAGCGTTTATCTGTAAAAAAATTCTGTTTTGGAACAAGAAATGCCTTCTAACCATAAATAGGGAAGTTGAAATAGAGCCAAAACTCACATTCATCAAATCCTTCCCCTCTTCGGTGGACGTGAGGGCAATGAGTGAATGGTGGCAAATCTCCGGGCAATGCGAGGGCGGCGGCCCTTGCAGCACCCCCGAACACCCCATAACGTAATGCTGGAGGGCCGTTCCACATCCCACTCGATAGGCACACCTCATCCGTGCCTCTTCGCACGGCAGCGGCGTCGCTACACCCATCATAGCCGCCACTGATACCATGACCCACCACATGCCTGGAAAAAAGCAACTTATCAAAACTCCAGATTACATCTTATTGTTATTTACAAGTCAATGTCGCCAACTTGACCCCCATCTCAGATTCAATGCACTCACAACACGGCCACTAGCGCGATTGCTATGTGGGTAATTATATCAGAAACGCGAATTTAGTGATTAGATGTAATAACGTAAGCTGGTGCAAAGAATACGTGACGGCGGACATGTCGCGGAAAGTGCAAGTAAATGCACAAATCGAGCTGAATTTTTTCAAGTTTGATTTAGTGCCAAAACTCTGCTTTGATCCATGACCCAAGAGTGACTTGCTGGGAGGATATTTATTGTTGTCTCTGTGTTATTCACAGAAAAAAATGTGGTTCACTATGCGTTTATTGAACCGGCGGGGAGACTCAATTTAGACGTTGCTTGGGTTAAAATTCATCATTTGGTTATCACTGATATCGTCATGTTTCAGTTTTTTTCCAAATATGAAAACTATTTTTCCTGATCAAAATTCAAGGCTGTGAGCCTCCTTTTCTGGATGATGTGACGTCACCCCTAATCGCTTTGATTCAGGGCCGTACCCAAGGGGGGGATTAGGGGGTTCATCCCCTCCCCGAAATTCTGAGCACTTTGTTATATAGTGTTATAAGTGTTAAAAATTTAGTTTTTTTGTTACTTTAGTGAGTTAATTTTAAATTTTTGTGAATTATTTTTTCATGTGTTAATTTTTTATTGTTAGGAACAAATTTAAATAGTTGATAGAATATTTAATTTCAAGACAAAAGTGTTTCGAAAAATGCTATGAAAGGGAGCTACACCCCCTAAAGAAGGTACGTTTTTTAAAGGGTTTTTTCTAATATTTCAGAATAAATAAAATTACAAAGTTTGGTACCTTTATATGTACACCTAAACAAATGCCAAATAACAAAATTTTTAATCAGGGGCGTCCTAAACGGTGGAACAAATTTAATTTTTAATTTTTATGTTGTTTATGGTATGTAACATAAATTTTTAAACCGATTTTTACTAAAAATCCGTAAATTGTATCGGAAAAACACAAAAGACCTTTTTTTATGAAAAACTATGAAATTTTGTTGCCCAAAGTGGCAAGAAACCACAGGCAAAATTGAGTAAATTTTTATCCTAATCCCATCTAGTTTAGGAATCCCTAATTAAAAATTTCAACATTTTATTTTTGTACTTGTTTAGGTGTATAAAAGTTATCATATGTACCAAATTTTGAATTTTTTTCTAAAATAATTTCGGAAATATTGAAAAAAAAACTATTATAAGACGCACCAATTGCGTGGCATTTTTCGATATATGTTCATAGAAAATTTTTGTTTTAGAAATGAATATTCTATCTCCTGTTTAAATTTGTAACAATAAAAAGTATTAAAAATTTATTTTATTTTTTGTTAATTTTGTGAGTTAATTTGTATTTTTTATGTTTAATTAGGATCTCTTTTTCAATTTAAAATAAAAACACAAAATACCCCCGAAATAAAATCCTGGTTACGGCCCTGCTTCGATTTATTCTTTATCTCCTTGTTGATTATTTTCGTCGTTGTCAAAATAAAGAAATTTGGAAGTGGATTTTTGGTTCAAAACGCGCCAGCTGCTCGGCCTTGTCCCTAAACCATCTGCCGTCTTGGTTGTCACGTTTATCCCAGATTTATTTTCATTGAAAGACAGGTAGACAGAAGCCCGAATATTGTCTAATTCACGTTGCGTAAGAGCACTTGCTGTTTTCCCCCCAATAAAGTGGAGTACCTGACCCTCTTAGGCAATTTGGGGTTTTTATTTGGTTGTTTATTTTTTTACTTAGGAAAGTGCGTGTCCAACACAAGGAGCTGCTGAGGGGACGCCGGTAATAAAAAATGTTTTTATTTTTGATGCGTGTAAACGTCAGTGTGTTTTTAAGCACTCGTTTATTACGTAAATATTACGTATTATTGTAACAAAATCCATTTCATCGAATTGTATACTTCAATTGATTTGCCTCTGTGAGAGGAGAGGGTTAAAATATTTGTAATAAAAATAAATAAGAGTTAACAAATTTATTCTAGAGATTTCAATATTATGTAATTTTCAAATTTTATGCAAATCACTGGTCGTTTAAATTCCACTGAAAAAGGTTACGGTGTTACAAACTAGGCTTGATTATGTGTTTTATTCTTTTTTGGCCATTAAGAATTTCCAATCTTTACAAAATTTAGCAATAACTTTTAACCAGACGAACAAACCGAATGGAACTAAACGTTTTTTGCTTAAACTATCCATTTTTTGGAAAAGCTAATTGACGAATGAGAAGGTACTTAAAAATATGACGTTTTTTGATAATACAGTTTTTCGAAATTTTTTTGTTATTGAATTCTGCAAAATTTTCAATGTTTTTAAATGAGAACCCACTGTAATTGTATATCATGTTATTGGGAGTAAAAGTGATAGTTTATGTGGCGAATCTGAACAATTATTTATTTTGCCGAACATCACACGTCAGAATCAGATTTTGTGTTGAGATTTTCGAAAAAGTGTTTACAAAAATTACTTAGTGCATGATGTCGAATGCTGATATATACAATGTACAGAAATTGCTGAAGCAGTGAAAGAGACAAGAAAGAAACAACGTAAATGTCAATAATGTCATGGTAAAAATTAAAACGCTTAGGCCCAAAAATAGAATTTTTACTCCATGGCTGAGAAATAAAACTTTTACTTCTAACATTTATTAGACATAAAAGTGGTCACTTTTGTGGCGTTTGCTGATAAAAACCTTTTTTTTCAAGGCAATTTTTATTGAAAAAACTTTTTATGTATATAATTTTT
>NW_025401063.1:4073761-4103683 GCF_015345945.1 Tribolium madens
AATTTTTTTTTATTGCACTTTAATTTTTATTAATTATTATTTTCTGAAGGCAAATGATTTAAAAAAAAACGCTTGGTTTTATACTCTTTGTTAATGTCATGGTAAAAATAAAAACGCTTAGGCGCAAAAAATAGAGTTTTTACTCCATGGCTGAAAAGTAAAACTTTTACTTTGTAACATCTATTAGACATAAAATTGGTCACTTTTGTGACGTTTGCGGATAAAAACCTTTTTTTACAAGGCAATTTTTATTAAAAAAAAAACTTTTTATACAAAGTGAATTTTCCATGTAAAATAAAAAATGCCGCTTTACGAAAATAGGGGTACCTACTTGTTTTAACTCAAAATTAAAAAATCGCCGTTTACTAAGCGTCCACTTCGAAAATAGACTTCAATTATAAACTTGTTTTCTTCCAAAGTATACATTATTATCAATTATTATGGAAATTAGTTAAAACAATTTTTGATTAACAACAATTTATTATTAAATAATAAGTGACACTAATGACAGAACTAGAGCTTTCAAAAAAAGTAGAGCGGCACAAATAAAGTTACATGCAAAAAAATTCCAAGGCTGGCTAGATGAAAATCATTTATAACCACTCTGTATAATTTGTCATTTTGAAAAACAATCGCAAAACCAAAAATTAAATAATATTTCATTTCCAAAATACGATCAAATTTTTTCTTGCACTTTAATTTTTCTAAATTATTATTTTATGAAGGCAAATGATTTAAAAAAAGCTTGGTTTTATACTTTTTGTTCACCCTCCATTTAGTTTTTAGTGGTATTTTTCATCATCTAAAAGTACAATTCTTCCAAAAACACGAAATGTCCTATTTTTATACGAACATTTCACAAAAATAATAAAAACACTTCTGGACAAACAATTTAAATAGCAATAATGGCATTTAGAATGAGTGAAAGTGCCGAAACAGCCTTGAAGTAATTTTTTTAGCTGCTTTAATTAACTGAGACAATCTATATTTAGACCAAAGAGTTCACAACACTTGCGTTAATTTCAATATTGTATTTTTAAATTGTCAATAGACAAAATAAAATTTAGGTAAAATTTCTGAAATTTGTTTCTCTTGCTGTTAAGATCTTTAAAAAATGAAGATAGCTTCATGACTAGTTCATTGTTTCAATTGGTTCAATTGCCACTTTCGTCGACATTTGGGTCGTAAATCAGCTTTCCCACCCTCCAGCAGCCGTCCAGACGCATGCCACATGTATACGGAAAGCCAACACATCTAAATTTATCTGTATCTGTCAATTTTATGAATGGTTCTTTTGGAACGACGTATAATGAGTCCGACGCCACATGTCCATCGCAGTTAATGAGGCTTTTTCCTACCTAGAACCCAAATCTCCGTGAAAGTCGAAGTTTCGGCCTTGTCGCGGCTCATAAATTGAGTTATTAGGTACGGTCTGGCGGGGGCAGGATGCGGACTACCGAGAAAGGCAGACCGTGATGCGAATTTTAATCATCGGCTGCAAATCATCGACAAACAATAATTATCGATAAACTATCGGTATTATTGCCCGACGTCGGCTTCTTGTTGATGCTGCTTTTTCCCAACATCTGTCAAGTGGTGACAACTGGATTAAGTGCTTGCTGTTTTACAACATTCTACACAAATCAACGAAAACAATAAGCATTGATTTACCCTCGATTTACGGTAATCACGCTTTATAGTATACAGGCTGTTCCGACTAAACTCCACACTAGAAGTATTGGGAGTTCTAACAGTGATATTTACCTAAAATTTTGATTATAGCTATAATAGTCTAGATCTTGCTTAATGAAAAAATTTCAAGATGATTACACCGGAAATGGGTACCAACTTCGTTATTTTAAATAGAAAGTTAAGTTTTTATTGCGTTTTTGGAATACTCAAGTGATTTTGAGAGAGTTTTTATCAAACTTCCCTATACCTAAATTTAACCGTTTTTGAAATAATTAGACTTTTTTTTTAATTTTTTTAATTCGCATCTTCTTCTCCAAAAATCGATAACTCTACCTTTTTTAATTATTTTGAAATCGTGTTTGGGCATATGAAAAAGAAAGGTTAGGCCTTTTCTTTTGTGTATTTTAATTGGAAAAATAATTAACAAACCTCCAAAATTTATGGTTACGTTTGGGAAACTTCAAATACCCATAACTGATTTCTTTCAAATGGAAGACCCCAATTTTTTCTTGACTAAATGAAAGAGAATTTAATTCTGCATCGATCTGTATCAACATTCCCTGTACCTAAATTCAATGATTTCCAAGTTTTATTTTGACTTTTTTTTTTACAATGGAAAAAATTTGCCATGGAAATATTTCTCATTCTCATATTCTTTTCGTAAATACAAACTAAATTTATTTCATCTAAATTTGAATAACTTTAATATTCTATTTTTTCCTATTTCTATGATAACCTAGCTATGGCTAATGAATTTCTCACAATATCAAAAGTTATTATAACTTGAAACTATCAAACATAGGTATAGGGAATGGTAATACAGACCGAAGCAGAACTAAATTTTCCTTTATTTAGTGAAGAAAAAATTGGGGAGTTTCATTTAGAAAAATTGAGTTAAGGGTGTTTGTAGTTTATTAATATTTTTTCTAATTATAAATACACCAAAGGAAAGATCTAACCTTTCTCTCTCGTAAACCCAAATACGGTTTCAACATAATAAAAAATGGTAGAGTTACCGATTTTTGAATAGGAAGATTCAAAAATTTTAAAAAGGTCTAAATATTTCGAAAACGGTTAAACTTAGATATAGGGAAGGCTAATGAAAACTCTCTCAAAATGAGTAATCCAAAAACGCAATAAAAAACATAGCTTTTTATTTAAAATAACAAAGATAATATCCATTTCCAGTGTATCAGGAAGTGCCGTCATTTTGAAAATGTTTTCATTGAGCATAACCTAACCGCTTATGGCTATAAAACAAAATATTTCTAATTTTAAATAATGACTTTATTTATTTTTAATTTTTTTCATTTTATTATTATTATTATTTATTTTTCTGCACAACTACGTAAATAGTTTCTTCACAGGTTGAATAACTTTTTTTAACTGAAAACGTTTGAGTACAAATTCTTTAAGATGATTAGAAAAAAAACTACAAAAATAATAAATGAGGTTTTCCCAACACTGACAGAAAACCATCAATTCTTCCCCAATTCTAACGTCTTTGATCCCACATTATAGATACCTACACCTATCTGTGCCTAATGGTGCCAAAAAGCTGTTGTTAATCTTGTCAATTTTATGACAGACAATTTTTAATTCTCTAAATTCAAAAAACTTTGTTTTTTTCCGCTTGATAATCAGATGAGCCACTTAATTAGGCGAGTTCTAACTTAAGCAGGTTCTAAATTCTTTTCTTGTGTCGTTTTTATCGTTTCTAAAATTTATGACCTATTAAAATTCAACGGTAAGCAATCTGGAGTATTTGGTAGGAAAGAAAGACTGGTATGTCCCTATTAAGTTGCATTTTTGAAACATTTCAGCCAGTTTTGAAAGAATTTAATCACTTAATCAACAAATCTTTCAGGATTTTAACGTTTTCTATTTGCGTAAATCCACGGAAAAATACAAAGGCCTTAAATTATCAAAATAACAAGTAAATCGTGTCAGGGGCGCTGTTATGAAAACACATTAAAGCGTTTATGACTTACCGATTCGATATAAAGTTTCAATAAAACTGCTGTTGGGATATCTTAGATAATTCCGTTTGTAACAACAGAGCAGTTATAAAAGTGTTATTTACATGGCTTAAAATTTTTGCTTTATCTTGACAAACTATTACATTTTTATTATTGATAGTTTTCTGGAAAATTTTCTGGTACTTTATCAAAGTTCAAGGTATTTTTGGCGGGAAACACTTCTAATGAGCTTTGACTGACGCTGACGCAAACTGACAAAAATAAAGCTGAGTTTTTTCACATGTTGGATGTGAAGCGGTTTTAATTTTATTTTTCTCGGATTTACAACGAAATAGTTGAGTGTAGCTTGATTTAAAGTTGGCAAACGTGTCAGCTTTTCAGTTGGTAGTCCGTTTCATCGGCTGTGAAACCCCTTTTTCAACAATATCCTGTCTTTGATGTTGCCACTTTTAGATCGGGTGATTTTACGACAGGAAATCCAAATAGTCGTGGCATGTGTACGCACGCATGTTTCAAAATCGGTTTAGGCCATTAAAAAGTCGATTTCCTGGGGATCACAGAACTCACCGTTGAATTGTTTGGGGAATTCTTGTCACATGGTCATTTAGAGGCGAATTTCTATTTCCTCGGTCACTAGAATCACTGCACACGTTCACTGATTGAATGTCACATAAACGAGATGGTCGCTCACACAGTGCGTCGAAGAAGACGTCCTTCCTCCGCGACAACCGACGCGCTATTGAGGTTTTGAAATTAAGTTGTGTTAGAAAGAGGCTGACAGCCAGCAGAGGCGAGTACCTGAAACCGACCTCTCTCTCCCTACAAGAACTGAACGGGCAGGGGCGCCGATTTTTTCAGGCGCGGAGGGGGCAGCGAGCGGCACTCAACAAATTTTCACGCTCTTAAATGACTTGTGATCATACGTGTATACATAAAAGAGAAAGTAAACACGAGTTTAATATACTATTTAATTGGAAGAAAGAAAAGAAAGAAAACAGAAGGAAAGAAGGAAAAAAATCTTGAATTCATTATTTAAATTTATTGAATGACAAAAAATATTACTTTCTATGTTTATTTTGCTTAGGTAATTTACTTTATTTTGTACTCAATGTTAAAGAGTGCTTTTATCAACTAATTTCAGTAGATAAAGTAGTCTTTCATCGTCTATGAAATAAAGTACTTTTTATCTACTGTTTATATTCTTTATTTTGTACAAGAAATTCTGGTAGGTGAGTACAAAATAAAACTAAATATTATACACGATGATAAAGATTGTTTATCTAGTCGTGAAAAAAGTCCACTCGTGACTTCGTCACTCGTAAACTTAACCTTTTCACTCGTAGTTAAACAATTTCTTTATCGTGTTGTATAATAAATAACTATTTTTAATTTTTAATTTATTAACAAAGTGTTGACTGTTGAGTGAACTCAAAATCTTTGAGGAAAATTTCTTGTGTGAGGAAATAAAAAACACTAAAAACCTACACTAAAAAAATAGCTTGTGTATCTCAGAGATTTAAATAAATAATAGAAATTAACAAAATCAATATGATACTATTAAAAACAGTTTAATTATTTTCTAATAATTTGTTATGACAAAACTCTAATTTTGAGAAAATGATGTGACTGTTGTTAAAAAAATCGCTTAAATTGACAATTTTAAATATTCAGAATCTCTTCTCAGAGATAAATACCAAATAACATAGGATACATGTTTAAAAAAATACATATCTATAAAAATTTCAAAGTTTTAAGGGTTTAAATTTTGCTCTTTATTTTTTCTTTATTTATTTCTGTTAGAAAAATAATTTTACAAGTTCTTTTGCTAGGCTGAATTGAACTATTTTTAACGTTATTTGTAACTTTTATTGGCAAAGTTTTTGTGCCTTTACTAAATAATTATGAAAAAACATATACAAGATCATCGGTGACATTAAATAGACATAAAAAAGGTGAAATGTCAGAAAATAATTGGCAATTAAATCTTATCTTATCTTATTTGGCATTTATCTCTGGGACGCGAGTTTTGGATCGCCCTGTATGTATGTAGTTTAAAATCTTTAAAACAATAAATTGTGGTAATAGAAAAAAGTAATTTATTTTATAAAAGATTAGGTTTTTTTGTTTATTATTAGGCTTTTACAACATTTTAATGTCTTTCTCACAAACAGTTTGTCAATTTTTATCGTTTTCTTTATTTCCAGCGTTTCAAACTTATTTTGGGTTTTCTTATTTTTGGCTTTTTTCAACTTTTACAATTGTGTTATTTATTTATTTATGTATTTACTTAAGTATTTATTTTATTTATCACTCTCTTTTGATGAATTCCTCAATTTCTGTAATTTTTTAACTTAAAAAATGAAAATTGGAATCAATTTTTTTTTTTAATTTATGTTATTTTAGGAAAAAACTACAAAGAAATAGAAAGCTGCCTTAATGAAAAAAAAGGATATCTTTACATATGTGGCAAAACAGACCTGCTATGATTTTATAGTTTGTTTTTATATTAATTATTAACCTCGGAAACCAATACTACTTTTATTAATATCAGTAATTATTAATGAATTAATTATTAATTTATGGGTGGACAGATGGATTCATAATTATGAAACTATAATTTATAATTAATTATGGTTGATTTTAAATAAATTTCTCTAGTTATAACAAAGTTTTTTTTATTTTGGGTTAACTACTTTGTAGGGGAAGTTGTAAAAATGTATAACGTTTGCTTTTAAACGTTGATTTAAAGTAAAAATAAAGTCATTCTGGAATTTCACATTTTTGCAATATTACGTAAAAAAATATTACAAATAATTTAAAATATTTACGAGTATATCTAATCATAGTTTATAATTTATTGTCAGAACAGATTTTGAACTCACCTAAATAAAAATAAAAAAGTAAAATTAAATTTAAATGTCATACATTTGCGAAATCTTTGTAGCCATGATAAATAATCGGTGCTTGTTGGCCAAAATTCAGTTTGCTCTAATTTTAAACTCAAACAACAGAATTGAACATTTGAAATAATATTCTTCCACATTTCAATGTAATTCAAAATTAGTTTTATTTTTTTTTTTTGAAAATAAAATTATTTATATATTTGTTTTTGTAAAATTTCGGCCCTGCCGGGGTCGCCGCCCATGCCAGCAGCTGGCTATCTTTACGACGTGTTGTTCTCTTCTTGTTCCTCCGGTTCGTGTTGTTGTGGCCGTCTCTTTTTCGGTGCATGGTTGCCAGATGGGGGATGCATTATTGTTATGAACGTGTCTAGGATATCCTCCAGTGGACCAGAAGAGTGACCCTCGAAGTGGGTCCGCGGGGGGCCCGGCCCTCTTTCTAGAGCACCTCCGATTGTGTAAAGGGAAAGGCAACCACGCACATTTAGAAAGCGACCAATTACGAAATGGGAAACTGACAACTTTGATTTCAAATTACAAGCTCTTAATACGGATTAGAGAGCGAAGAAAATGGCAAAATTTCAACGAAATCTCTTTTACTAGCTGTTAAACTCGAAGATCTTTGGTCAAGATACACCAACACAAATTACTGTAATTTTTGAGTCCCCGATAATATCACTACCGTCCTTCAAGAACTAACAAAAAAACAAAAATGCTATAATTCCAGCCTGGAGGGGCAGCCTCCAATCGTCCATCGGTAATAAAGACATTAAAATCGAAGGCCACGCCAGCAAACCGCCCTGACCTCAGTCCGTGTGATTTTCTTTTGCACAAGGGATACCCACGTCTATGAAGACTTCTCTTTTGTTGACCACAATAGTTGCGTCGACGTTGACAGATGTTTAGCACTCCGCATGACCAGCCCTAGAAAGATTCCGAGTAAGGAGCGGCTCATCCATCATTAGGAAAGATTTTGAGATTAGGTTCAGGTCCGTTTTGTGGAAATGTTCATTGGAGTGTGGACGAAAATAGCCGGGATATAAGTGCAGCTGAACCGAGGTAAAACACACATAATGGCACTTCCTGTCAAGCTTCTTGCGGATTCGAATTCAACTCTCGTTTAACATAAATGATCGATGATCATGATTTCGTGGACGCAGGATGCGAGTTATGGCAGGAATACGTGTTTATTATTTCAAGTTTCGCTGATGATTGCTGTCATTATGGCGTGTAATGCAACACTCGCCAGACTCTTACCAAAATTTCCTAGTGGTTCAAACATTGAAATGTTGTGTAAAATGACTTCGGGAATCCACTTATGCAAACCGTTTTAGCCGAGGACTGTACTCGAAACAATCCTACTCCAGAAACCAATGATTTTTTTAAATAATTGCCCTTATTTTAATAGTCCTGAAGTTATATACAAACTGTAACCTGAAAAATTTAGCCAGATTGATTAGTACCAAAAAAATTATTAGTTCCTATTTATCCAAGTTTTCGTCATAAATAATTGAACGCAAATTTCGATGATTTTTTTTCTCTGTACTCGAAGTCAGTGATTTTTTTTTTAAATAATTGCCCGTATTTTGATAGTTTTGAAAATTTGCAAATAGTAACCAGATAAATTTTACCACATTGATTACAGTGAAATCCCGTTAAGTTGAAGTTGACGCCGAAAAAATTATTTGAGATATCAAGGTTTCGAGATATAGAATACAATAAAACCTCGATAACTCGAATCTCTATATCTCTAAATTTTGTTAAGTCGAAGTGATTGGCAGCGCCAGAGTCCAATTCCGTTTTAAGTTGAACAGATTTCTGGTCTCCTCAGCTACATATAAACCTCCAAAAGTCGATGTTTTTTTAAATTCCCGCAATTTTACTTTATGCGCATTAGATTAATTTCTGCAGAATGTCTTGAGTTTGCTCAAAAGTTTTTTTCTGTTACTCCGAAGACAAATGAATAAAATGTATACAGGGTGTCTCCGAAAAGGTCAAACGATTTCTGTAAAAGATAAAAAATCTCGATTTAAATACTCATTTTTTGGGGTTTAGCTCTGCTTAGTTAAAGACTAATTTGTAACATTATTTTAGTTTAAAAAAATTAAGTATGAGTCTTTTATGTAGCAATATGAAAAAAAGTTATTAAGAAAAGTTGTTTAGAATCAAAATCTAGGCCCTTACATCATAATTTTAAAAACATCGGTCAACTGTGATTTTTTTCAAAATAGTTATGCTTTTTAATAACAGATACGTTAAAAAGGTATTGGTAGTAATAATCTAAAGAGATGTTAAAAATAACATTATTAACATAAAAAATGAAAAATCTTAGTTGGCTGGTGATTTTGTTTGTAATAGGGGCTTAGATGTTGATTCTGAACAACTTTTTTTTAATAACTTTGTAGTATTTGCCACATAAAAGGCACTTTACAGTAAAATAAGTTTTTGAAAATTTCCAAGAGATACTTTCTCAAAACCAAAAATTATGTTAGAAATTAATCATTAACCAAGCAGGGCTAAACGACAAAAAATATAAATTTTAATCTAGAATTTTTTATCGTTTATATAACAATCATCGTTTCACGTTCTTATTCTACTTTATTTTTATATTTATCATCAGAAGTTAATTTTTGTGTTATTTTGTAAATTTAAAATAAAACAATCTGTAGAAAAGTAATATTCTATTATATCTCGAAATCTCGATAACTCGAATAATTTTTTTGGCAATAGGTACTTCGACTTAAAGAGGTTCCACTGTATTATTTTTTTATAGATTGTTTTGTTTTAAATATATAGAATGAACACAAAAATTAACTTTTTATGGTAAATAATCAATCAAATTAAGCGATAATTTTTACCGTGTGCTAAATTACCGCGAATCTGATTAGATGAATTTCAGAAATTTGATTGACATAATTTTTTTTACATTGTTTTTTTCAATTTATCCTAAAAAAATATTGTTTTTGTAAATGTTCGAAAATTTGGCATGCACTTGGGATATACGCAGATTTCAATAATTTTTCTTTCTTAACAGTACCTAGTCCAGGAGTCAGTGATTTTTTTTTAAATAATTGGTGTTTTTTTAATAGTCCTGAAAATTTACAAATAGTAACCTGAAAAACTTTGCCAGATTGATTAGTAACAAAAAATCACTCGTCGCTAAACTATTTATCCAAGTTTTCGTCATAGATAATAATTGAACGCAAATACTGCACTCGAAGTCAGTTATTTTTTTTTAATAATTGCTCTTATTTTCATAGTTTTGAAAATTTGCAAATAGTAACCGGAAAAATTTTACCCGATTGATATAGTGGAATCTCGTTTCGAATTATTATCCCCACTTTTTTACTTTAAATATTTTTTACTTTAAATTTTTGTTGCATGTTGAAATAAAAAAAGAGATACTTTCTCCGCCTTTCTTATAACGAAAAAGGAAATAATAGGTACTTTACTAAACTGGAAACAAAAAACTGGTAAAAATCTTGTATCAAACAAAATGCATTATTGACAATTTGGACAAAAAAACAAAAATAAATATAAAAATTTTATTTGCAGATTTTTTATGATCACATTGCATGGGGATGATTTTAAATAAAGTGGATTATTACATGATAAAATTTTTGGTTAAGGGTAATTTGTATTTTTGGTTGCATATGCCTCATGGTTCTTGCGTAACGCAAGAATAACTCTAATCTAAACAAAAACAAACATTTTTAAAATTGACTCCAGAATGAAAAAAAAAAAACAAAACAAGTGAAAGAGCTAAAATATTTAAAGAAAAACATTAAAATGATATGAAATCCAAGACAAATATGGAAATTGAGTTTCGCAGTCTTGGAGTTCTATTGAAAGAAGCGTTTTACCAAAAAAAATCTGAAAAAACGCATCTGGATTCTCTTTCCCAACATTTTTAAATGCCAGCGATCGGTCATAATCCAGTGTTTGATGCGTGGTCGTTAACCTCAAACCCACACCACGCTAACTATTTTATTATCGTTGCTTCAATTATTGTACTGTATAAAATATTATTTCTATTTACAACGCTTTACGACTCATATAAAACTGCGGTCACTTCAAGCAGCACAAAGATAAGTCAATTTGCTCCAAAAGCTCGAAACGTGAAGTGAAGAATGCCGTCGAGGTCGTCGTTAACAACCTAATCGCTCTAACACCACCGGTTCTTCACCGGAATTTTCTCCAAGACAAAGTCCTCCAGTCTGGTCATTAGAAACTAATCATCGACAATAACAATAACAAGTTCAAGGATCATCGCGTTAATTTTTCTTTCGTTTTGGAATCTCAAGCCATCTGTTGCGTCACGAATAAATCGGATCATTCGGCGAAGATCAAAGCCGCTTGCCGCCTTATTGAGACGTAACTCGTGTGAAAAACCGACGACGACTTAATGGCCACTTGCCCTAAGGACGATATTAACGTTCTTCTTGTTGCGCTTTCGGCGAAACTCAAAGCGGAAACATTACATCGGCCAACACAATGGAACGTTTCGACATTGTCGAGGTGATGAACGGAAATTCGGGACCTCGGAGTGAACTCCGATGGCCCCGAGCGCAAGATCTATCTTATTAAGACGTCAAACTTTACAGCGCTTGCTATTTGCATAGGCAATTTAGGTTTTTGTGGCTCAGTAAACGACCAACTAACGAGCAACTAGCAATTAAAGTTTTTAGCCGGTATTTAACCAGTAATCAGTAGATTCTGAAACACATTCAAAAAAATTCATCGGAATCTGCGTTTAATTATCTATGACGAAAACCCGAAGCTGGTAAAATGTTTCCGTTTACTATTTGTATATTTGCAGACTATTTCCCGAACAAAATTTACAAAAACAATATTTGATTCCAATTAAATAAAAAAAAATCCAAATTTGGTTTTTAGGGTTTCACTGAAATGCGCTAAAAATTTTGAACAGTATTAAAGCATCAAATTGAAGAAACAGTCCATTGGTAATTTTTAAATCGTAAAATTAAAAAAAATAATATATTTTCAACCATACAGCATTGATTCAGGTTGATTCCCAACTTCAAATTGAGCCAAATCGATTGAAAATATCACAAATTGCTTTATTTCAGGCTAAAATTAAGATTGAAGCAGTTGTTTTTATAAAATACATTAATTTTGAACTAATTCTGTATTAAAATCGAGCAAAATTGGATTGRAAATAGCTCAAATTGTTTTATTTTGGAAGAAAACTTTTATTCAAAACATTATTGTGTTGAAATATTTTGATTCAGGTTAATTTCCGACTTAAAATAAAGCCAAACCGCTTGAGAATATCACAAATTGCTTTATTTCAGCCTAGTTACGATACAAACTTGTGTTTTTTTTTTTAAATGAAACACCGTATGTTTTTGGGATTTTTGGATGCAGCATTTTAAAACAATGTTTTTACGCTAAACTTTTATTAGTTGAATTCGCTTAGTTTTAGAAATAAGGCTTTTTTGACGAAAACATGCACTTTTTACAATTTATTATACAAAAACTAAGACAGCTAGAACAATTTTTTTCTTACTTTTGCTAAGAAGAAAGTTCAGAAATTAAAGCTGTAGCAATTTTTTAATGTTTTGCAGTTGTAAAGATTAATAAATTAAGAAGTTTGTTAAAAGTTAAATAACTTAAAAATTTTAAATGGAACACCTTATTTTTTATTTTTGCATCTAATAGACTGATAAATTGGCTATCTAAAAAAATAAACTTTTAATGTCTAGAATTGATAAATGAAAAGATATTTAACACTCAATATTAATTGTAGCAACAATGCCTATCAATATCTGAGCATTGTTGATACTACGGCAACCATAATAATTCCACCTCGGATCATTTATCCGTTGATTTATCCAGAGATTGTAAAAGTCGTTAAAAATACTGAAATTCGAATTATTTTATTGTAAAAATAAAGAATAATGTATTCAGTTTAACACAAATGTGATTATTAAGTGATATTTCTTCCACCTCTTGTGCAACTGTGCACTTTTTGGCTACTAAAACAATAGTAATTTTTTTTTAATGTTTAACGTTAAATATCTTTTTAGTTATTGATTATAAACACCTAAAAGTAAATAGTTTTAAAAAGACAATTTAAAAATCTTTTAAATGCAAAAACAATAAATAGGTGTTCCATTTAATTTTTTTAAGTTATTGAACTTTTAACAAACGCCTTCATTTTTTTTATCTTTCCAAATGCAACACACTAAAAAATGTTACTACCTTATAGCTTTTACCTTCTTCTTTGCGGTAGTAAAAAATATCTCTAGATGTCTTAGTTTTTGTGTAATAATTTTTTAAAAAGTGCATGTTTTCTTCAAAAAATCGTCTTATTTTTAAAACCAAGCAAAATCGACCAATAAAAATTTAGCTTAAAAACGTTGTCATAAAAATCTACATCCAAAAACGCTAAGAAACATATGGTGTTTCATTTAAAAAAAGACAAGTTTTTATTGTAACTTATTTTTGAAACACGCTGTATAGTTGAAAATAATTTTAGGCGATGAACTAGATTAGTATCTATTAATGTCCTATATAATTTTTCTTTTTAATTTACCATTTAATGGACTTTTTCAACAGGGACAGCCTGTATGTAGGTACAGATTTGTGTTAAAAATATAGAAAACATTGTTTATAAAAAATAATATTTAGGATTCGATACTTACCCACATTGTATGCGAGAGATAGACTTTAACACGTCAATAAAGTAGACATTTATTTAAGTGTATAAAAGAATGTGTTTCTTATTTTGTTACTTTTATAAGTTGTCTTAAAGCTCATGCTATGAGAAAAAACATTCGTAATTTGAATTTAAATAAAGATCATAATTTAACAAGTTTTCCAAAATGTGGTCCAAAAAGTGAGTTTAAAAACTTATTCTGAAACTTATTTCAGTCATGAGTATTCTACTTTTTTCAAACTAACCCTAAATTTTCATTAAATAATTAAATTTTCGAAACAAAGAAACAATTTGGTCCACATTTCAGACAATCATGTTGTTCGCAAACTGCAATAATATTAAAAAAATGTTATTTATCACACAAAAAAGCCTGAATTGTGTTAAGGACACATTTTGAGTAAGAGAGACCATCAGTTCCAGTTTTCTGTTACACAAAACCTCCAGTTCTTGTAAGGCGAAACCAATTTTGCCCATTTCCAGCTCTCGTGCAGTTAACAACTCAATCAAGACGCAATTATTGTTAATCACTTCTTGGTGCATCGGGAAACGTCATAACAGCTCATTACTGATTAATTATTGACTCTACGTCACGTGTTACTGATTTGTACCGATTACCAATTGCAAGTCTGCGTTATGTGTCGCTCAACGCTACTGAAGGTTGTTTGTGGTCACGTAGATATTAAGATGCAATCCGACATACAACGCGATGTAATTTATGACCAGAATGCATGGTCACATTTTACTTGTTATTAACGACGGATATGAAGATACTCCTTACATCAGAATTTTATTCGAACGTGCTCTAATGCATATTACGCTGTAATGCTTTCGTGAAATTCATAATAACAGGGCAACAGGTGCAGAGGAAGATGAAAAAAATAAGTTTTTTGTCATCTTCTATTTTTAAATCGGATCTGAATATCATCCAGGCTTCCATTAGAGAGTCGATAAGATAAGAAAAAAGTGCATTAGCGTCCTCAAATAAATCCGAATCAAAAAACACTTCCTGGCATTTATTACGGCTAATTACTTAATCTAATGATGTAGGGGAGTAATAGACGAGAAACAAGCGGTCACAAATATAAATAGGTTCAATTCCACTTTAATTAGAAGAGATATAAAGCAATTAAAACGCCACAACCAGCATGTGGTGCAAGCAGGGGCGGATCCAGAAATTAATTTTGGGGGGCTATCTAAAAATTTTTAGAATGATGAGGGTATACAGTGAGCGGCAAAATTATAGAACAATCTTATTTATTAAAACTGAAAATATTTTGTTTTGGAAAAATGCTCGAACAGGTCAATTTTCTTTTTAAAAAATACAAAATTTTTAACTTGATTTAATTCTTTCTTTGTTTTTTATTGATATTATTGTACTTTTTGGATAATTTTTTTTGAGAATTTTATGTAATATATAATATTTTAGTGTTGCCATTTCGATAATTAAAAAATCTATCGAATTTGCTAAAAAATTAGGGGTTTCCAATTGTGTATAAGGTGTTCTAGCGAATTGGTAACGTTCATTATTCAAACAGATATAAACTTAATTTAATTAGATACCTAAGATGTGGCCCAAAGTAAATTACAATTGATGATTCCTTTTTAAATTAGTAAAAACTAAGTAAGTATCGAGAGATCAAGATAATTTGTCCTTGTATCCGAAAACGTGACAATGAAACTTATTTTTATTTGTTGTTAAATTTGTTAATTAAACAATTTGTCTGTCTTAGGAAATTTATTAATTAAACTAAGTGTAATTAAATCATCGCTTTTATCTGCTGACTACCCCGCTATTATGCCACAAATCACTATTTTTGAAAGTAAATAAGTCAAAATGACATAAATATGGCAAGAGTAAAAAATGAGGTTCTTTTAGAGTTTACATTATAGAAATGACAGTACTGTCCGAAATTTTAATTCCGCAACTGTACGTTTTCGGATCCAAAAATGACTCGATTACAAATTATTTTGATTTCTCGGTATATGTATGATTTGTATTAATAAAGAATTCTAATGTTTTTATTTAAAAAAAAACTTTAGGTCATAAGGTTTTTATATCAAAATTTAAATATAAAAAATTGAAGCTTTTGGTGGCATGTTTGGGGGGGGCCTGGCCCCTTGGGCCCCTCCCCTGGATCCGCCCTTGGGTGCAAGATGCTTCATTTACCGACAAAGTTTGAGTGGGGAGTGTTGAAGATTTTTTTTGGGACACAAACTACCTGCACCCTAATAATAAAGCAGAATCTGTCAGGAAATATCGTTAATAATTTCGAAATAAACGATCTAACAAGTTGGACAAACTGGCCGTCTGTTTGTATAGATTTACAATAGTCGGGTGTTTGTTTAGTGAAGTTGGTAGTAGGTTTGTTTTAACATCTACACTTTAAAAGGCAAATAAAGCAGGAAATTGTTGACTCGGGTCGCTGATACCACAACCACAAATATTGACCGAACCGATTTGGTCGTCACACAAAAGCGAGCGCGTGATAATGACTTAATTAAGGAAGACACGGTCCGTGGAGGAGCAGATCGGTTGGCTGCTTGGCCTTAATTAGGCGATTTACGGGCCATTATGCACTGGCAGTGGTTCAAAATGGCGAGGGACAGAAACCGAAGACAAGCAGTTGAAGAGCTACTTGGGTTACAGCGGATCGAGTTTCAAATCAAAAATTTTGGATCAACTTGGAAAAAAAACAAGTTTCTACAAAATTAAATGCCAAAAAACTTGTTAAATTAATGTAAGGTGACCAATTGTTCTGGTTTAGCCAAGACATACTTTGAGTTTTTATTGTCTTGTCCTGTTTTATGGCTAATTTGTCCCACTCATAATGACAAAATTAAATATTAATCTATCTTAATTCTATTAATGGTTAAAATATTTGTTCCTATAATGAATTTTTGAGAATCGAAAAGTGTCTGAAGTTCGAGTTAAATTAGAAAAAATAAATTCTTTGAGTTATGACCACATTTTTTATTTCACTCCGATAAATGTAATATACAGGTGTCTTGAAATAATTGACAAAAAAAATTATTTAGATAAATTGAATCTTGAAATTGTATCTGCTACAAGCAGGCTAAAAAGCTAATGCGAGTGATGCGTTTGTATACTTGATATAAAAATACACTGAAGCATGTATGTACAGGTTGAACCAAAACTAGCGCACAAAATTCATAGATTTATGTTTTTTTTTTTAATCTTCGAATAGATCGATTTAATTTTTGTAAATGTTATATTTTCAATATACAAGCTGTCCCAAGTTTTACTGTCGACACAAAAATAAATATTTCTAATTGATTAAAAATTTTTTTTGCTAGTGCAAACGATAGATTATGGGTACAGATTGTCCCAGCGAGTTGAAAAAGTCCATTAGTGACCTTTAAATGATAAATAAAAAATATATATAGGACATTGATAGATACTAATCTAGTTCATCGCCTAAAATTATTTTCAACTATACCTACCTACATACAGGGTGTGTCAGAACTCGCGCCCCAGCGAAAAATTTCAAGTAAGATAAGATACGAGTACCAGGAACATGGAAAAATGTTTTAAAAATTCTGTCAAAAAATTTAGACATTTATTTTTTTACATTTGACATTTTTATGTCTATTTAGGTAAAGCTACCAAAATTTTGCCAATAAAAGCCACAAATAACATTAAGTTACAATTTTAGGATACAGCTTCTTTGTTCCCTCTTCTAATAGTTTGTAGCAAAAAAAAAAGGGAAATTATTTTTCCAACAGAAATAAATAGTCAAAGTGCAAAATTTAAACTCTTATAACTTCGAAATTTTTATAGGTAGAATTTTTTAACATTTTTTCCATGTTCCTGGTATCTTACCTCACATGGCATTTTTCTCTGTATATCCAAAATCTTGATCTTGGGAAAAATAACCAACTGAACAAAAAGTATGGAACCAAACGTTTTTTGCTTAAACTATTTACCTTTTGAAAAAGTTGATGAATGATAAAGTACTACAAAAATGTGACGTTTTCTCAAGAATAAAATTTTTCAAAATTTTCAAATTTTTTGTTTGTTTTTGAGTTCCGAAAAATTATTTTTATCTAAATAATAACCCACTATTCAACCTTTATTTGTATCTAAGGATTACTACTATCTACATTTTATTTAATTTTTTTCAATTGTTTTTTCATAAAAGTAGCCATTTTGTCAAAAATAACCCACAACTCATAAATAAACAAAATTTTATCTTTTACAGCACTTTATTTATATCACTCCTATTATTTTCTGAGGACAAATGATTTAAAAAAGACCACTTGGTTTCATACTTTTTTGTTCACATTGTATATGAATTTTAAATGTAAATAAGAGATGAGGGATAATTACAAAGAAGAACATGAGCTAATTTGTTTTTTCAATCGCTTGTAATTGGTCAACCCTTTAAAATATATCTTTAATTGGTACCAAAATGTTAAATTAATTGAAATTGGTATTTGTTACTTGTTTTTTTTTCTTTTTTTTTATATTAACAGAGTAGTTAGTAATAACTTTTTTATGAACACTTTTTCAGACTCACTACGCCAAATATTATGGGCGAAATCCAAGCTCCTCACCGCCCCCGTCATCGGCTTCTCCGCCGCCCCCGCCATCAATGTCGCCACCACTGCCAACGCCAGCACCATCACCACCACCGACCGGTGGTAAATTAAAACGGTATTTATTTAGTTTCAAGTCCTGAATATATTCTAATTTCAAATTTTATAGTCGTCGCAGGGGCCGAGGGCGAGGTAGGGGCCGGGGCCAGGGCCAGGGCCAAGCCGGAGACTTGGACCAGGGCGGGGACCAGGTCGCTGGGCAATTCAATCCCAGTACTAATGCACACTCTGGCAAGAATAAATTATTATTATAAATAAATAATAAATAATAATTATTAGCAATATATATTTTAAAGAGGGATGTGTACTATCACTACAAAACACTGATTCAAAAAAAAAAATTGTGTGTCTAATTACTGATTTCTCTTGAGAAACTATTTTAAATAAACAGATATAGTGCAATTTTAAACAAACCTAAACTTTTTGAATTAGTGTTCGTTCTGTACAAATGTATACATCCGCAAAAGAGTTTAAATGTTATGAAATCATGACAAAAGCGATTGAACTGTTTTGACGATTTCAAAAGAATTGTAGGAAGTAGGAATTTGTGTAATTGCTGAAATTGTGTAATTTTTTGTCTCTTGTGCTCAAAGCAAATTTGGCCGTATTGTGCGCCAGAACAAGTTTTTCTGTATACACTATTCATTACATCTTTTTTCCATTTTGTTATTTCTTTCGAGTGTCCAGGTACGTCCCCATTATTGGAGTATTAGTGCACATGACTGAACAATACACCTCAGCCTTCAACACCTCACAACAAAGCAAACCTGCAGCAAAATCTCGCAACGTAACCGAAAATAATCCGTATCGCTTTATGTTAGACGTTCCTAAAATTAAAAGTGTCAGAGAGCATTGTTGTCCCGATCCAATTGTTAAAAGAAAGCTTTTCTGTTGATGGCAGGCAGGTTCACGGTTTTATCGTCGTCATCTCATGATTGTACTCGGAATCGAAAAAAAACGAACGAGTCCGTGATGGCTTTATCTGCATCACTGCGTATAATTGCCGACAGCATCCAGTTTAATTGCTTCGGACGGAAATGCAGCAAGTTTTGCCACACCACCTGCATTTCGGTGCTGGATTGTTTCTAGCAGCAGGGGAACCACATCCATCATGTGGCCGAACACCTGACCTGTCTAAAGGCTTAACTAACATCCACAAATGTGTCGCCGGGTTTAAATCACCAAGACTTTTGTTAAGAAATGGACCGTTTCGAGTCACGACACATTATTATCAGAAATAAAGCGATTATGACTTGTTAATGTCGATGCTGATATATGGCAAGCGGTGCTGAGGCTAATAAATGGGTTGTAAACATGACCTGTGAGAAAATCACAAGTAGTGTTACGTCTAAAAACAGGATTAAAAAAGTATTTGAAACAAAAAAGCAATTTGTGCTATTTGTAATTGATTTGGCTCGGTTTTACGCCAGAAATCAACCTAAATCAATGTATTTCAAAAAATAAATGCTTAAATTACAGTTTTCTGCAAAAATAAAGCAATTTGAGTAATTTGAAAATCGGGACATCATTAAAAATAATTATAACTGTATTCCAGAACACAAAATAAAAAATTAAATAGGTCCTATTAATGTAACTATAATATTATAAGAATAGGATGCAAAATATTGACATGAAAAACAAAAAAAAAACATTTGGACCCTAATCAAATAATTAACATATTGTTAATTCACTGTTTTGTGTTAATTTCAATCTTTTTTCAGTATGAATTGCTTTGAAAGTCCCTTCATTTTTTGCAAACATTTTTTTTAATTTATACATAGAAGCCAAATTAATATTTCATTTGGTCATTATAAAGCGATTTTTAAGTGTTTCTACTTTCAGTAAGTTGAGTTTTTTCACAATGATTACATTTGAAATGACGTCAAAAAGAAAACTTTTTAACTTGAAAGACAGTTTTTTCTGCAAATTAAAGTTTCAAAAAACTGCACACTTAGGTTTGTTTAACCCTAAATCGGGACATAAACATAAAACAGGACAAGACAACAAAAACCTAAACATATCCTGGCTAAATCAGGAAGGTTGGTCACCTTGAATTTCAGTTATTTCCAATCTAATTTTGCTCGATTTTAACTCAAAAATCATTTTATTTAGATCAATGTATTTTATAAAAATATTTAGGAAATTCTGGCAATTATTTTATAAAATGCATTGATTTGGAATTATTTCTGTGTTAAAAGCAAGCTAAATTAGAAATTGTTATTTAAGCATCTATTTTTTTGAAATAGGATGATTTAGGTTGATTTCTGGCTTTAAATTGGATTAAATCTATTGGAAATAGCACAAATTGCTTTATTTTGACAAAAATCTGTTATTTAAGCAATTAATTTATAATTATTTGTGGGTTAAAATTGAGCAAAATTGGATTGGAAGGCTCCAATTTCTTTATTTTGGCAGAGAATTGTTATTTAACCATTTATTTTGTTTTGAYTTAAAATCGAGCCAAATCAATTTTAAATAGCACAAATCGCTTTTTTTGACCGAAAATTGGGATTGAAATATTTATTTTTTTGAAATACATTAATTTAGTTTGAGTTCTAGTTTAAAATTAAGCCAAATAGATTGGAAATAACACAAATTGCTTTATTTTGGCTAAAAATTTGTTTTTATTTATTTTTCTTAGACACATTGATTTAGGTTAATTTTTGGCTTAAAATCGACCTAAAGCGATTGGAAATAGCACAAATTGCAATACTTTGGCTGAAAATTAGTATTTAAGCCGAGGGGCCGTTCACTCTGGAATTAGTTGGAAATTAATCGGTAATTGTTTTGAATTATTTGGAATTATTCAAATTATCTTTGGATTGTTAGGAATTACTTGTGAATCATTGGAATTATACGTGAATTACTGGAATTATATGTGAATTATTGAATTTTTTTTTTAAATTGCTGGAATTCTTTTTAGAATTACTAGAATTCTTTTTGGAATTGCTCAAATTTTTTTTGGAATTATCAGAGTTACTTGGAATACCATATTGGTGACGCAGTTGCATTTGAGTACGCTGTGCGAGCGCTGAACTTCAAGGACACTTATATGTACAGGGTGTTCCGTTTTTATTGTTACAAATTTAAACAGGTGATAGAATATTCAATTTTAAGAGAAATGTTTCCTATTAACATGTATTAAAAAATGTTATGTAAGCGAGCTACACCCTCTGAAAGACATGCGTTTTTTAATGGGGTTTTCTTATTATTACAGAATAGATAAAAGTACAAAAGTTGGTACAGCTGATAACCTTTAAACACCTAAACGAATTCAAAAATCAGTTGTCGAAAGTTTTAATCACGGGTGTCTTAAACGGTTAAACAAATTTAATTTTTAATTTTTTATCCTCTTTATGGTCTGTAACACATATTGTAAACTGATTTTACTCAAAAATGGTAAGTTGTATCGAAAAAACTCAAGAAATCTCTTTTTTGTGAAAAACTATGAGATTTAGAATTTTGTAGCTGAAATTGGCAAAAACCAACAACCAAAATAGTTAGGGTACTTTTTACCCTTAACCCCCCAGTTTAGGACGCCCATGAGTAAAATTTTGAAATTTTATCTTCGATTTCGTTTGTAGGTATAAAGATTAGGTATCAGTTGTACCAAATTTTGTAATTTTATCTACAATGGTTGCTGAAATATTGGAAAAATCCATTAAAATATGTACCCTTTCAGGGGATGTAGCTCCCTTATTTAATATTTTTCGATACATGTTTATAGGAAACTTTTATCTTAAAATTGAATATTCTATCACCTGCTTAAATTTGTAACAATAAAAACGGAACACCCTGTATAATTTCTTTTCAAAATTAAGTTGAATTTCTTAGAACTATTTAATTTGTAAGTATAGGAATTATTTTGAAACTACGGATATTAAGTTGGAATTACAAGAATTAAGTTGGCGCTACAGGAATTAATTTGGAATTACAGGAATTATAGGAAGTAATCGGAAAAAAATGAAATTACGATGGGTTATTAGAATTACTGAATTTTTTTGGAATTAAGTACTCGAATTTGGGGAAATTTTTTTGAAATTGCAATTAGTTGTACACATTTTTTTCAAATTAACGGCCCCTCGATTTAATAATAAGAAAAAGAAAGAGCTTAAGAACAAATAAGTGAACACAGCATAAGTAAGGGAAAGCGCATAAAAAAGCATAAGAGTTTTTTTTCGTTGTTTTCGTTGTCCAGGGTCGTAACCAGAATTTTATTTCGGGGGGGGTTTCTTGTTGGCCCATGAAAATGAAATGAAAGAAGGCGGATTAAAAATCAAAAATCTCTAAGTACACGTTTTTATTTTAAATTAAAATAAGAGATCCTAACTCCCTAACCCCCCCCCCCCCCTTGGGTACGGCCCTGTCGTTGTCACAATGTTCATTTTGTGTGACTGTTTTCAATTACAAAAATGCTCTTTGTGACCCTGTTTTAGAAATATTTAATGCTACATTTTTACCATCATTGACTTTGCATTCTGGGAGAAATTGTTGTAGTTCAACGTTTTTCAACAAAACTAATGCAGTTAGTGCTATTTTCAAGCAATTTGGGTACCGCAAACGTCAAATGACAAAAACTTTAGTTATTATTTCTGCCGGTTGCATTTTTCAATACCAATCCAAGTCGTGCTAAATCCGGCTCTGCTGTTGTGGTACTGCTGGAAAGATGCGAGGCCAGATTGTCGGGCGGATGGGGCGACGGGGCGCCTCGCACCGCCCATAAAAACTGACAGATACGTCTTTATTGTGAAGACTGGTTCCATCGAATCACCATTTCGTGCTACATCCAACCCAACAGCATGGTTCTACCGAGTGATTTACGCACCCAACTAATATGCATAAATAGATAATGCGATGCCTTTCCTCTTCTAACACCATTCCAGGAACATTTAAAATTTTTCGACATGTTCTACGAACGAATCGGTCAATCGGGACAATGTGTCATCGTTTAGAGAACATCCTTGAAAGAGTTGTTCGAGATTATAATCGGTTTTTAATTAGGGGTTCGAGACTGTTTTTTTTTTCAAATCCAGTGGTAGACAATCTTTTTTCATTTTTTACCGAACGCGGTGTTGGTTTTCGCGGCTTCTTTTCAACATTTTATCATTGTTGGTTTTCGTGGCAATACAGGGTGTGTCAGAACTCGCGCCCCAGAGAAAATTTTCAAGTAAGGTAAGATACCAGGAACAAAAAATGTTTAAAAAATTTTATGTCAAAAATTTTTGACATTTATTTTTTGACATTTGCCTTTTTTATGTCTATTTAATGATAATGATGATCTTGTATATCTTGTATAAAAGTATAAAAATTTTGCCAATAAAAGCCACAAATAACATTAAACAGAGTTACAATTTAGGATACAGCTTCCTTGTTTCCTCTTCTAATAACCAATAGCAAAAAAACTTGAAAAATATTATTTTTCCAACAGAAATAAATAGAGTCTAAGTGCAACATTTAAACTCTCATAACTTTGAAATTTTTATAGATAATTTTTCTTTAACATTTTTTCCATGTTTCTGGTATCTTACCTTATATGGCATTTTTCTATGGGGCGCGAGTTCTGGCGCACCCTGTATAAAGAGGCTTGTCCTGACTGACCTATCAACCCACAGTCTAAACCGCTAAAAATAAAATTTTGAAATTTTCACAGTTGATACCTTTTATAATGGATTTGTGGAAAATCAACCCCTAAGAGGGAGAGGTGAATTTGAATGTCCATAAAAATTGGCCTTTAAGCTTTAAATAGAAAAAAGTACATATTTTAGGATTTTTCGAAATTCCTCCCCCAAGGGGGTTGAACAAGGGTAAATAGTAGTAAAATATCCGATTTTTTTTAAAGTTAAATTAATGAAAATTGGTATTTGGGCTTTCAGTTGAAAACAAAAAAACACGTGTTTCAGGATTTTGGAAAATTTCATCCCAAAAGGGGTCAAAGAGGGGATGAAAATTTGTATAAATATTTATAAATTCGTTATTCTTGAAGTTAGATTTATGAAAATTGGGATTTAGACTTTCGGTTAAAAATGAAGAAAAGGTGTTTTAGGATTTTTGAAAATTCCACCTCCAAAAGGATTAAACAGGGATGACAGTTTATATAAAAATTTGTCATTTTTAATGTTAAATTTTTGAAAATTGGTATTTAGGCATTCTGTCAAAAATGAAGAAGTATGTGTTTCAGAATTTTTGGAAATTTCACACCCAACGGGGTTGAACAGTGGTAAAATTTCGTAAAATATTCGTATTACCATGAACATTGGTATTTGGACTTTCAGTTAAAAATCAAAGAACACGTGTTTCAGGATTTTAGAAAATTCCATTTCCAAGGAGTTTAAACAGGGGATGAAAATTTGTATCAAAATTTGTCATTGTTAAGTAATATCCATGAAAGTTTGTTCACTTTGATATTACATCCATAAAAATTGTTATTGGGGCTTTCTATTAAAAATAAAGAAAATCATGTTTTAGGATTTTTGATAACCCCCAAGAAGGTTAAACAGGAGATTACAGTTTGTATTAAAATTTGTCATTTTTGAAGTTATATCCCTTGAAGTCAACAACAAATTTTTATACTGTGGTTTTGCTGATTGTAGAAAATTTATGCATAAACGGCGTAATCGAGCCGCATATATGGACTTCACCGAAGGAAAGCAAGCTAAGAATGGGGTGTTAAAGTTTGTGTGGAAATCATTATTGTTTGAGATTAAAGACTTTATTAAAGCATTTTTCTCTGGGGCGCTAGTTCTGGCGCAGCCTGTATATCGCGGTTTCTTTTCAGCACTTCGTCCCTCCGTCCACAATAAATAACAAGTATCGGTTTTATAGCATTCAACGTGCGATTTTGATCACGCATTCGTGACCGTCTTCTCGCTAACAACCCGGAGAAAACATGCCAACATAAATAACCGTTGCAGTTCTCAACTCGCTTATTTCATTTCCGGACAATTTGCGAACTGAGAAATAGTCCAGACGGGGTATTTATGCAGCCACCACCAACGCCTACGAAAACGTTTCGTCTTGTTGATGGTTTTATTTTCCGCCAGATGTAATCGGCCGTAAATCGTGCCTCGATCTGACAGCAAATATTCAGGTGAATGCAGAACATACGAGATGCTTTATCGAAAGAAATCTCGAATACCGTTGCTTAAGACTTTATTTTTCATTTTGAGGAGGAGGTTGGGTGTGGGACTAGACACAAAACCAAAAGAAACAATTCGGAACTTTTTATTGCTGCCATTTATAGGCAACACGGTTTTAATCCCCGCAGACTACAGGAAATTTATTACAAATTACCATGAAATTTATTGTAACGTTTCTGTAATCGGGAAGGGAATTTCGATCTTTTAAAACTGATCATAAATTATATTTTTATTGTTTTCGCTAATATTTGATTTTATGAAAAAGCTTGTTAAATACCCACTAAATTTATAACAAGAGTTATCACAGGAAGCGTTTTTATAACCCTCAAACAAAAACTTTAGTTTGTATGCTAATAAGTCGTTAACCACTGGGTTAGAATCCGTTTTATAACATCAGGGCGTTGTTATTTGTAAAAATGTGTACAATTACTAAAAATAAAAAGGACGACTTATTGTTACAAAGATTCATTTAAAAACTACTAAATCTTCTGGTAGATATATTTTCTTATAAACTATGTAGAAAATATTGCAATTAAATTTAAATTCTGACCATTTTGGTACGAAAACAACCTCAATCATTGGACAAATATTCAGTTTCTGAAGTGTAAACACTTGGAGGAAAGAATTGATGTAAAATTTTATTTTTTTTTTTAAACAAAGAATGCTTTTTCTTCTACCTATTATTGCTAATTGTGACTAGGATTTATAAAAACAATGTAATGAATTTTGAGGACCTTATCTCAAAGATTGTGTTTTTTGCAATATTCGTTGACCAAGCTCAAAAACCCAAGCAAAGTTTTTATTTGGAAACTAAAACTGTATAGGTATCATTGAATGATGAGACCTATCAAGTTCATATTTATCAATGTTGCCAACTTAATTTCAAAATCAAGGCCCATTTTGATCAGTAATTTAATTGAGTGAATGTTATTAAAAAATTGGATACATTACAACCATCTCCAATTACAGTAGAACCTCTCTGTTGCGAATCCCGGTTGTTACTCATAATAAATGAATTTACATTTATATCTTGTAAGTTTGTTTACCACTAAGACTCTTCTCGTCACCTAAATGTTATAATTTATACTCCATTTTATACAAAATTTTAACTGTTTTGTCGATTTCTTTATATGATCAATTTACATAATATTCTATAGTTTTCAATAGTTATAATTGCTACCTTCAACCACATACATGAAAAATCATTTTATAAAAAAACTCCTCATGTAGTAATTTTCTTATAAGCCCTGATGATGAAATAATAAAATTTCGAAACGTCGGCTATTTAAGGAAAAGTTTTTTATTTATCCTCAACTCGTGATCCACTTTCTTCTACGACCCTAACAGAAAGTAAGTTTTTTTACCCTAATTTCAAAATGATCTGTCAAAATTACAATACAAATATTTATAACGTCTTAGGGAAGTAAAAATTCTACTTTTCCCATAGAAACAAAAAAAACATGCTGCTAGATTTAATGACGAACTCAAGAGAAATTGTTAGTATTGAGGTTTTTTATTTGCTGGATTGTAAGAAAAAGTATATGTATTACACTGGAGGAAAGTGTCTTTTCCTCCCTGGGTGGTTTTTAACTTGGAAAAGATTCACTTTCCTCCCTTGTAGTACAAATAATTATTGTCTTTGATTGTTTATAGCGAAAAATCAGTTAACGAGTAAGTTAGTCAAAAAATTTTGACATTTATTTTTTGACATTTTACTTTTTTTATGTTTTTTTATGATACTGATGATCTTGAATATGTTTTTTTTATAATTATTTAGTAAAGGTATAAAAATTTATCCAATAAAAGCCACAAATAACATTGAACAGAGTTACAATTTAGGATACAGCTTCCTTGTTTTTTTTTTATAATTGCCTGTAAAACTTGAAAAATTATTTTTCCGACAGAAATAAATAGAGTCAAAGGGCATTTAAACTCCCATAATTTCAAAATTTTTATAGGCAGAATTTAAAAAAAAAATTTCATTTCATGTTTCTGGTATCTTACCTTACATGGCGTTTTTTTCTAAGGCGCAAGCTCTGATGTACCCTGTATTTAAAATTCAACAGAAAATTGTTTCACAGTTGGTGTAGATTTTTATGCTTTTTCTACAAATAATAATTGTCTTAATCTAGTAATAAAAATACTATAAAATTTCTTATTTACAATTTAAATTGTTCAAAAATTTAAATCAAAATATCTCTATTTCGAAAGAAAGAAGAATTATGAAATAAATATGTTACCAAAATTCTTATTCGCTGGTTGTAATGTAACTAACCAGATTAAAATTATCATCAAAACTGATCATAATTTTGACTTTCACCATGTAAAACTGGTTCTGAGAGAACATCGAGGTCTTAAATATTAAAATCGTTGAAAAAACTACAATTACTAAGAAAATTAATAGTAGTTTTTTACGAATGAATAAAAACTAGCATAAAAAAGCAATAGAATTTTCTTTGTGTTATCGGGTCATATTTTCACTGGAAAAATCTGTTACAAGGAAACATTTGGTTTTCATTAAGTCATTAACTCATTACTAAGAGCCTCTAATTTCTTTTAGCTGTATTCGAGACGACAGGATGTTCTAATCTGTGAGTCGTCAATCTTTTAGACATAGTTTAAGTGAGTAATAAATGTTTGACATTTACACTGTCTCCTGCACGATATTGCGACATTATTCTTCTCATTTGAAGATCCACAGGTGTGGCACCCTGTCTGGTAAATGGTAATCTAGACTTTGCAACGAAAATCTGTTTTTAAACTTAATTTTTTTTCAAAGAGTGTATCAAGTGCGGAAATGTTAAAGTAAAGAAAACTTATGAAATATTTATTTGCAGTCACCAAATTAATGTATGTAGGAACACACATAAGTTAGTATTAAATAATGTTTTAAAAACTTTGTCGGTGTTACTTTGCATATGACATATGTCGAGGCACTATTATCTATTCCTATTGTCACATTATATAATATTTATTATTCTTAGAATTCCGGATATTATGAACAATAGAACAATACTTATGCTGTATATTAATTCTTAAACGGTTTTCCAAGGCGATATATTTGGCTTCTA
Organism: Tribolium madens; assembly: GCF_015345945.1. Classification (NCBI taxonomy): domain Eukaryota; kingdom Metazoa; phylum Arthropoda; class Insecta; order Coleoptera; family Tenebrionidae; genus Tribolium; species Tribolium madens. Next base: position 4,101,839 of record NW_025401063.1, read on the forward strand.
TAACGGATCGAAAACTTCTAAAAACGGAGTTTATTAATAAAGATAATAAAGTTTATGGTCAGATATAAAGACAGCAGAAAAACTTTTGATCGTAAAATTGAACACGGAATCACTACAATTTATTTCATAGTTCTTTTACGGCGATATTAATTTTAGACTTAGACCATTTATTTTAATTAGAGAAAAGTACCAGTTGCAAGCGTAATAAATTACTGCGAAAGCTTCCGCTTGGTCCATTTGCTGTTATTGTTCAAGATCTTAAATCACTGAAAAAAAGGATTCTAAAACCCTCACTTGTTGAGGGCCACTGGTCGCTTCAGCGGTGACGGTTTGATATATTGCCGTCCATCTCCTGCGGGCAGTTATCGTAAAATTTCTAATTTGGAAATTTGACTTGGCCCGATGTAAACAACAACGAGGCTTCCAGCAGCGTTCCACGAACACGAAGAAAAAGAAGTTTCGGTTTGTCCCAAAAAAGCGATCGAAAATCGAACGACGTGTCACCAGAGTTGTAACATTTCGCCGACAAATTATCGCCACATCAACCCGAATCTGATTGTCCTTTTCCAAGCGAGATACAGGGTGATTAAGAAAAACGGTACGCGCTGTAGTAGTTTTTCATGTCCCAATTTCAAAAACTTAAAAAGATAAATTAAATGGCTTTTAACATAGCATAAGCTGACAATTTAGAATTTTTCTAAATGTTTGGGCTATATTCAACTTTCTAATTTAAATGGAAACTTTTTTTATTTTTTATAATTTCCAAGGTATTAGTTTTCTTCGTAGGTATACAGACAATACATGTGCAATTTGTTCTACTTTTACTTACTAAATTTTTTTTTTTTTTAATTATCAAAATTAAAAACCAAAAAGTTGCATGGTGTCAATAAATTGACGTTTACAATAATCTTATTAAAAGCAAACAAAATAAATAATTAAGCGATAATAAAATAAATTAATAACACTAAATTAGATGTTTTTCTGATTTCTTATAGGTCATTATTATTATCATGTCTTATTAAAAATTTAAGAAATATTGGCGATATGCTTTTTTCATTTTCTGCTTTTTGACATTAAAATAATAACATTGTCTTATTTGATACTATGTAACTAGATTTACTATATACTTTTTTTACTTATATTTACTTATATTTTATTTACTTATATACTATGACATTTAGAAAAATTGTAAAATTATCAACTCATACTGCATAGAGGGTGTCAGAATTCGCGCCCCGGAGAAAAATTTCAAGGAAGATAAGATACCAGGAACATGAGAAAAATTTTGACATTTATTTTTTGAACTTTGACATTTTTTTATATCTATTTAATGAAACTGATGATGTAAGTATGTATGTTTTTATTATTATTTAATTATTACTTTTTTCAATAAAAGCCACAAATAACATTAAACAGAGTTCTTTCTTCTTCTAAAAGTCTGTAGCAAAAAATTTGGAAAATTGTTTTTCCAACTGAAATAGACAGAGTCAATGTGCAAAATTTTAACTCTCATAACTTCAATTTTTTTTAGATAGAATTTTTTAAACATTTTTTCCATGTTCTTGGTACCCTACTTTACATGGCGTGAGTTCTGGCGCATCCTATATTTGATACAACACAACACTATAATTTTGCCTATTATTACAGGTATTTGGCATCTAATTAGAAAGTTTCATTGTAAAATCTATAGTATTTCCAGTGTTCGTTGTATTAAAATCATGAAAAATAAACAATACTTTACATATTAAAAAAAAAGCTATTTTAAAAAAGTCATTATTTTCTTATCACTGTTTATAAATGTCTATTCATTTCAGCTCGGATTAGACATTTTTTAAACATTAAAAT
>NW_025401063.1:4103993-4106723 GCF_015345945.1 Tribolium madens
TTTAAAATTATTACTAATAAATTATGTTTTTTTATTTATTTTTTTATATTTTAGTGATTTCAAAAATCAGCTAAATTTATAACGTTTTTCCACCGTTGTATTAGGGATTTTTAAAATATTAAAATTATGAAAAGTAAACAATATTTTTGATGTTTCAATAAAAAAAAGAGTTTTCAAAAAGTTTACTAACTCCACAAGTTTTACTGTGAAATGTTTATTTTTTTCAGCGTCGGATTAGAGATTTTTCAAACAAAAATCAAGTGAAAATAAAGAAATTTTTTTATATTTCTTCTGAAAAATTCGTAAAAGAACTCTTCACGTTTTTTATTCTAAAGTGTTTGGTTTTGGGGATTTGTAAAACAGGAAAATCATCAAAAAATAAAATTTTTGATTTTTCGCTAAAAAAAAAAGATATCAAATAATTAAATGAGTTTAAATTTTTTTCCAATGAAAGCCACAAATAACATTAAACAGAGTTACAATTTAGCATACAGCTTCCTTGTTTCCTCCTCTAATAGCCTGTAGCAAAAAACTTGGAAAATTATATTTCCAACAGAAATAAATAGTCAAAGTGCAAAATTTTCTTTAATTATTTTTTTAATTTTTAAAATGGGGCTATAAATCGCGCCTGCCCTTTTTTAAAAATCACTCTGTATAAAATGTTAGAAGGCAGCTGTATACTTGGTTATAAATGTTTTCCGGTGATTATACACCGGATTTTTTGTGCTTTCCACAGCGTAAACCGTGAAGAATTATTCCACCGAATTCCCAATCGCAATTGAGCGAGACTGAGAAGGTCCTAAATAGATAAAGATGTTAGATTTTAATTAGTTTCTGTTATTTATTTCTTGAGATGGAATCAATAATCCCAACAATGGGTTTCTAACTTGCATGCTTTGTTATTATAATAATTGTTTCAAATCGGAGGTGCGAAGCCATTAACTTTGCAACTTGAGATTTTAATCTAATTTTCAATAAGTTTTATTGGGAATGCCTGATGTTGCATGTAATTGTAAACCAATATTTGTTGTTTTCTTATTATATTGAAGCGAAATTAATTCATTCAAACCAGTTTCTTTTTTAATTTATTCTAACAAAGCAACACGAATTTGTAAATTTAATTCCTTGGTTGGTGTTCATTAAAATTCATTTTTACGGGATTAACATTTCCATTCGAATCAATCATTTGGAACTTGATTGGATTTAAGATGTTGTCTGGCCTTGACAGTCAGTTATGAATAAGATGGATTAAGTTTTTTCAACTAAAAATTACATTCGTTTCTGAGAAAAATAAAAATGCGATTATTATTTATTAAAAACCTGATGCTTAAAATCGTAGAATTTTAATGAGGGCAGCATATTAGCCACATGTCGTTGAAAAAACTCAGCGAAGACATAAAAGTTAACTGTTAATGCATTCTAAAACGAAAAATAAAGAAGTTAAAAGCCGATTGACGTGAGCACTGAATTTTGATATTCCTCGTCCTAATAAAATAATCTATAAAAATGATACTCCATTTAAATTCCTTCGTCGGGCAAAAACACCACCACCGCCATTAAATCCATTTCATTCGGGCAATTAAATGGATGACAGCACTTGGTATCTTTTAAAATACCGACAAACTAATTTCTCGGTAATAAAATCGTCTAGAATGAAATATTTAAAAAGCGACGCTGTTTTATATATTTTACAACTGGATTGCTTGTTATGAAGCAGCTGGAGATCAATCGAGATTTCTCGGATTTCCAGCGGACGTTGGCTTTGTTCCCGTAAAAATCCGTTTAGTTATCGGCTTGATATTTGAAAAATCCGGGTACCGGAATCACGCGAGCTTTGTTTTATGCCCGAGTACGAAGAACCAGCCTTCAATTAGTCATTATTATATTTTTTATTTATTTGTGGACGCGCCATGTTGCCCAGCCTCCGGCAACACGAACTTAACAACTTAATTCCGACCGGAGCGGCGGCCTTTTTTTTCCACCGAACAGGGCCGGACTCACAATTATCGCCAACTGGGCCAATTCAAGTCGATTTCACTCAACTGTGCAGTTTTGTTATTGCAGTCAATTTGATGTAAATGTGAGTTGGGTTTTTCGAGTCCGGCCCTGGCCGATTCAGAGGCGTCCACATTCTTGGGCCACTTGACGAGTGGCCAATTTACAGCGAGGAGCAGGTCGTAAAATACGAGCGACTTTATTACGATATCACTCCGAGGAGGGAATTTTAATTGGCTTATCATTTTTTGGACACGTTGAGAGGTGCAAGGGGGGCGGAGATAACGTCCATTTACATGGAAGCGGTCCGTTTCTTCGTCGAATCTTATAAATATTAATTGAACGTGTCGAGAAAGATGTTGACGTGTTATTATTGTCCATTTGAAATTTTTTTCACTTCACGCTTAGATGGAAACTTCCATTTTTAGAACGGTGATGGGTCTAATTGCGAGGAGGAATGGTGTAGGCGACTGCCTGGAGCTGCGATGGTTTTTTTGAAGGAAGGACGACCGGTGTTCATTAGTGCAATCGGTGCAACGAGTATGCTAATTAAAAAACATTTAAGCACCGGCAAAAAAATTTATAATTTTCAAAGAAAACTATGAAAAAAATCAATTACTTCTAATTATTCATAAAACCGTGTGATAGAGTTACAGAAGGAATCCATTCAACCAAAGATTTGAAGTTCCCATGCTTAAATGACGAGTCTTTTATACTATTTTTTCTATTTTGCAC
>NW_025401063.1:4109135-4119794 GCF_015345945.1 Tribolium madens
GCTTACAGAAAATAATAATTTATAAAAATTAAAGTGTTATAAAAACTGTGATCGTGTTTTGAGAATGAAATTTCGTTTTGTTTTTGATTTATGTGATTTTTTTTTGTCAAAATGGCAACATATGTGAAAAATTTTTTTGATGAAAATTGAATATAAAGTAGGTCGCTGTAGTCCTTAGATCATAGCCTTTATGAAAAAAAAATGTTTTGTAGTGGGTTGCCATTTAAAATAAATTAAAAATTTTGCAAAACTCAAAAACAAAAGAACATTTAGAAAAAAAATTCTTGATAGAACGTCCCATTTTTATAATACTTTTTGCTACATTAATTAGTTTTTCCAAAAAGTAAATAATTTAAGCAAAAAAGGTTTGGTTCCATACTTTTTTTTCACCTGGTATGTTCGAGTACATTCTTCTTCTTTTTATTTTATTTCAAAGTTCAATAGTCTTTTTTATTTTGCAATCTTTATATTATTTGTGTGTCTTTATCATTAAATGTTCCAAATACGAAGTCTTCAATTTTTTATTTTCTCTATTTAGTTTTTACGCAGTTTCTATTTTTTTTAACTTTCAGTGTTTTTCAAATCTTATAATTTTCTCTATTTCTTTCCTGCTTTCCTAACTTTCAAATTTTGAGTTAACACTATTATATATATTCTTCTTTATTCATAATATGCTTCTTTTTTCAAAATCTTTAAATTATTTTTTCTTATCTTTGAAATTACAAACACTTTTTTGATTTTTTTTAGATTTCCCAGTTTTTTTTTTGAATCTGTATGTTACTGTATTTTATACTCTTATTTAGTTTCTTATCTGTGTCTTTTAATTTTTCAATTTTAATAATTTATCAGTCTTCCTGTTCCTGAAAAGAAAAAATAAAAGGTCCTTTTTTACAAACCTAAAAACGGATAAATATCACAGATCTAAAAATATTAATTCTGGAAAAGTGGAATATACAAACATTGTACATAACACATTTTCGATTCTTTTTTACACTTTTTTGTTAAAAAAATGTTCGACTCCTTAAAGAATTATAAAAATACGTAGTCAGCAAAAAAATCGTCGTGGCGATATGCTTTTTTCATTTGCTGCTTTTTGACATTAAAATAATGACATTGTCTTATTTGATACCATGTAACTAGATTTTATTAACTTTTATTATTTTTTCAATGTTTAATAAAAGTAGAAAATATTGCACATGTTTTTACCAGAAAAGCTAATATAGCCTAAAATATACTATGACATTTAGAAAAATTGTAAAATTATCAACTCATAATACCGGGTGTGTCAGAGAAAAATTTCAAAAGGATAAGATTCAAGGAACATGAAAAATATTTTGACTTTTATTTTTTGACATTTGACATTTTTTTAATATCTATTTAATGATACTGATGATCTTGTATGTACGTTTTTTATAACTAATTAATTATTATTAATTATTATTTTTTTCAATATAAGCCACAAATAACATTAAACAGTTAGATACAATTTAGCATACAGCTTCCTTTTTTCCTCTTCTAATAGCCTGTAGCAAAAAAACTTGGAAAATTATTTTTCCAACAGAAATAAATAGTCAAACTGCAAAATTTAAACGCTCATAACTTCGAAATTTTTATAGATAGAATTTTTTAACATTTTTTCCATGGGGCGCGAGTTCTGGAGCACCCTGTATATATAATATAACGCTGGAAAAACTATACATAAATACAAAAAAAAAAACTGAAGAAGACTTTCAAACCCATTTGATACCTATTGACATTTTTTATTAAAAAATTAAGTTTATTGTTTTCTCTGGGGTGCGAGTTCTGGCGCACTCTGTATACTTTTCTAGAGAGATTTGTAGGGATATTTTTCATATTCCTCTTTTTGTTTGCTAGACACCCGGCATTTAAATTTAAAATTTTCACTGTGTGGAAACCAGATATCAAATTTAATTATGATAATAAACATCTTATTCAATTTTATAAAGTAGGACCGATCTTCGTAATAATTTGCAAATAATATAATTCTAAATTATAATCTCGGAATGACAAAACAATGCTTTTGGAGAAGGATCCATTTCGAAAAAATGCTTTTATCGGTAACCTCTCCCAAAATTCGATATTTCTATATAGCAAATTTGTTATTAAACTGACAATATTCAGTATAAGATTTGTATTACACGGAGAAAGCCTTATTTTTCTTGCATAGGTGAAAAGTAAAAAGTTTTCTTTGATTATCTCAACTCGAAGCCCGTTTCTGGTTGTTCTTCTCTTCGGTTTGTTGTGGTGGTCGTCTCCGGTCTTCTTAGTAAATTTCACGATTTTCACCTCGTTAACGTGTAAATAAACTTGTTAGTTGTGTTCGCGTCCGCAAGTCGTGGAAAAAAAAGCAAAACCCCGGCAAATATATTAGCATGCGAGCGTGCAGCTGTGCGAAATAGAAGCGCACTCTCGAGGCTAGTTCTTTATTTCCTAACAGGGCCGCCTTATAAATAAGACATTATCTCCGTTCGTTCTTTTAAGTGCCGTTCGCAGGCGAGACGTGAGGCGTTTGCTTCGTCTTTTTTCTTCCACCATTTCTTCTCATTTAAATAGTACAGTCGCGACTAAATTCTCGGACGAAATGCGCGCAATTATCGTGAAACGGGCCATAAATCTGCTTGACCACCTGTAATTAACTCTAATAACCGGCGGCGGCCATCTTGCAATGAAAGGCGCCAAAGTAAAACGGGACATTTTTCTTTTATTGTCTATAGAAATGATGGTACAGCAATGTGCAAAGTTTAACAATTTCTATACACAATTTGTGACCACCTATACATCCAACTAAACTATTGTGTAGTTCTTGAAAAATTATAAATTAAATTCCGTTTTTTGATATTTTTTACTTCTTCTTCGGCGGGACTAGTTCGAATTTCCAGATCCGGTTTGGACCGATTTCGGCCACGTACAGGGCCGAACCGTTGGGGCACACAGCGATGGCGTGGGGGTTACCGAAGCCCTGGAAAATAATCCAAGATGAATAACGCTTTGTGGAGAAATCTTGACAGTGCTCTAATTGTAAGTTTATGACGAGTACGCAGCTGAAACCCATAAATCTTCAAAGAGCGCTTTGTTTGTGTCGTGTAAAGGGTGATTTAGAAAGGTATCGCTTTCCCAGATTTTGCCGTACCTAATTAGCTACAGGTTTGTGGCTGGAGATGGATGGGTACAGGTGGTCGCATAAAAAGCCCAATTTATAGACGGGAAAGTGAAAAAATGCAGCAGAAACCACAAAATTCGTGCCAAAATTTTGCAAATTGAATGACTCAATTTTTTTTAACTAAAAAAATTAAAATTGTTTTATTTGCCTGAAGACAAAGTAAAAAAGCTTGTTGTTTTTCTGAAAATATGATTGGGCCGGAGTATTTCTAAACTTTTTGGTTTTTCGTGGTAGTCACTTTCCAAAATAACTTGGGCTATTATTAAGCGGAAAAAAATGTTTTTTTTGAAACAACACACCCACCTCTTCTGGGGCCCAGTGATCAATAACGGCTTCAGCTTGAGGATCAATGGTAAGTCCTTGGACCGGTAGTAGCTGATTAGTTGGTCCATTTACGGCATAAATCAGTTTTCCTGAAAAAAAATTGAACGCCTTGACATTATGCAACTTTGTTTACACCACGTTGTATGTCATTTAAGCAGCAAACAAATTTCTATTGAATGAGTAAAACGCTTATCTGTTATTGAAACAAGGCTGTAAATAAAATGATGATAATGTTAGTTAGTCCATTTACGTCATAAATCAAGTGTACGTCTTGAGACTATGCAACTTTGTTCACATCATGTATTTAATGTCATCTAACTAACAAAGTAAATTTTGTTGAATGAGTAAAATGCTTATCTTTTATTGATTGAAATCATGCAAAAATTCTGTAAATAATGTGATCATAATTTTATGAATGAAATCGTGATAAAAGTTACTGAATTGTTGACAATTCGCGACGTTTGCCATCGCCTCCGTGGCGCAATCGGCTAGCGCGTTCGGCTGTTAACCGAAAGGTTGGTGGTTCGAGCCCACCCGGGGGCGCACTTTTTTTCAATGGTTTTTTTATTTTTAACCTTTTGCTGCCACTCCAAACACTCGTCCCATATCGGGTTGTTGAATAGTAAGTGCCGGCTCGGATTTCCCTTTCATACTGTACAATCCGGCTCTGGGACAAGTCACCCTCATGTTTTCCCTGTCAGCTACGCACAATCGGTCCAATGATTCGATAAGGGCGAGTCCGTGGGGCACTTGCAGTGACAAAAACTCTACAAATTGAGTTAGAAATAGCCGGCTTGGGACACAAACGCCAACCTGGAGGACTTGGAATAACCCTAAGCAGGACTCCTGCAGCGTTATACTTCAAAATCCTGCTATTGCAGTAACCATCAGCGATGAAGACTTCGCCTTCCGACGCCACAGCGATCGAAGTCGGCATACACAAGTGGTTTTTGCCGGAACCGGGCGTCAACCGTTGACCGAAAGTCAAAACGGGGCTCAATTCCCCCGGTTTGAACTAAAAAAAACACGTTTTTCTCCGGTTTAATTCCACGAGTTTTGCTTACTTTGAAGGCTTGATGGAGGGCCACGTCCGTCACCCATAAGTTGTCGTGTCGGTCGATGGTCAAACCATGGGGCATGAAGAAGAAGTTCTCGCCCCATTGGCCCAAGACTTGCCCGGTTTGGGGGTCGAGAGTGAGAACTGTGGGTTCTGCTATTGGTCCCAAATGGAGTTGTTGGAAGTGGTTTGTTGAGTTAAATGTGCTACAAAAACCGATTATTCTCCGAAAAAAGGAAGTTTTACGTACTATTGGTCAAAAACTCGGTCTGCACGGTGGAATATAACGGGTTGAAAGGCGGAATTCACGGAGACTCCCGACACTTGTCCCAGTTTAAGCGCCTTTTTCGGCCAGTTTTTCACAGCCTTTGGAATGTCGGGTTTGTCGGAGACTTGCTCCAAAGGCTCATCATTTTGAACATTCGCCTGGAAATTAATTTTTTTTCTTATGTTTATTTCTTTATTTTGTAACATGAAATGATAATAACAGCGCTAACAATCTCCTTTGTTGATCTAGTCGTTATCAAAAAGCTTGCACGTGGCACCGCAATGCGTCCACGTGCAACCCCCAAATATAGATCAGCAGACACGTGTCAATCCCGGAACCCGGAGCCGCAAATTTCCGGGAAATCTGAGCAGCTGATTGGCCATCAGCAACATATGGCAGCTTCGTGCGTCATCAGAGTGAAATCAGCTCACCTTTAGGCTACATACAGTCACAACCACAACAAAAACAAAGAAAATCGCCACTCCTGTAACGACGTTTTGTCGTTTTACATTCATTTCGACGGAATCAGTTACATTTTGGTGTAACGCACTCGACCATTGCGAAAGTTAAATGAACTCAAAGAGTTGAGGTTGAGGAGTGGGAAAACAAACAAGAAGGATTTTTTTAAAGAAGCTCGTCTGGAATTCCCCGATATGAATATATCAATGTCTCATAAAAATTTGCATAATAGAAAAATTAATTGGATTAGGATGCATTTCCATGCAACCAGTTATACAACTGTGTTTCGCGTGTTGCCTATGTAACATTCCGTTTGGGAGAAATAAGGGCTGAATTTCGGTTTCCGGTTCAGTCGACCATTGAAAAACTCTCACCTGATAACCTTGAGCGAGGGATAGGAGTTGTCTGACCTCGTCGTAGAGTTGGGCGTTTTGCTGTCGCTGGAAGGGCCCCGCGAGGGCCCCAGTGAGGAGCACCAGGCCCAATATAGCGACGGTTGGGGTCGCCATGGCTCGACTGCTGCTTTTTAAATCAATAGCAGGTTTTCATCTGTGTTGCGCACGAAAACGTTACTATGAGATGGGAAATTCGGATTTTCACGGTCAAGGATTTGCCAATTTGGGTATTGATTGACGGCTGGTCAATTGATTGAGGAGAGAATGGTGTGTTCTTGGTTAATGAAGGATAAAAATAGGAGTTTTTGTCGAAAGAATGAGCTGAGAACTAATTTAGTGCACGATTGGGGTTGTTTTCCCAGAAATCTTTGTGCAATTTTCATTATTGCTCAAAAATGTGGTTATTTGGTTTATGGACGAGAAATTATGAGTGGTGTTTTTTTGTCTAATGAGAGAAAAAATAGAAGTTATTGTCAAAAAAAGGGTTGAGAACTGATGTAGCGCACGTTTAAGTATTGTTTTCCCAGAAATTTTTGAGTGCAATTTTTTATTATCTCCAAGGAAAATCTGATTAAAATAAAGATTCTACTCTCATCATTTTTTAATCATTTTTTAATCATTTTTTAATTTATTTAATTAATTATTTAGGCATTAATGAACAATCACTGTGACGATATTTTTTTTATTGTTTTTTTAAGTTTTGTAATAATTCTGTCTGTGTTTTCTCATAAATATTAGTTGAAAACGTTAAATTAGGGACAGAGTTTATTTTTTCAAAAACACAAAAACAAAACTCAAGACGAAAACTCGTCTAATTAATTTTGTTTTGCTTTTTCTTCTTCGGACAAAGCTTTATTTTTTGTAATTGAAATCAGTGGCGGCTCTTGAACTAGGTGAAGAGCTAAATATTGTACATTTCTTTTTTTATGAAATTAAAACAAAAAAAAATTCCTACATCTACTTCAAGAACATAATAAACACAGGGCTTTCATTTCAAAAGGATCCAGTCTCAATAACATTGACTAAATGTATTTTCAAGCAAAAACAGGTCGATTAGGATCCCGAAGGGGAAGTTGAAAACCAACATTAGTTACATTTTAAGTTTCATCCCTTAGTCGCTAGCCACCCCTACTTTAAAATTTTAAATGGCACCCCCTACTTTTTAGAACGTTTTCGAAAAGAGAAAAAATCAGCGTCTCTAAATGTCAAAGAAAAATTTTTTTGTCGATTTGTTTTTCAGTTAGGGGTGGTTTAATTTTTGAAATTATTAGTCCTAGTAGCCTTTGATTCAACTCAATTTTTTTTAAATAAAAAATATGTCGATTTGGGTTGCGATGGGAGAGTTTAAAACCAACATTAAATACGTTTTAGGTTTCATCCCCTAGTCGCTAGCCACCCCTACTTTAGAATTTTAAATGGCATTCCTACTTTTTCAAACATTTTCAGAAAGGGAATAAATGAGCGTATCTAACTGTCAAAGAATTTTTTTTTATCGATTTGTTTTTCAGTTAGGGGTGGTTTTATTTTTGAAATTTTCAGTCTTAGTAGCTTTTGATTGAACTCAATTTAATTCAAATAAAAAATATGTCGATTTGGATTGCGATGGGAGAATTCAAAACCAACATTAAATACGTTTAAGGTTTCATCCCCTAGTCACTAACCACTTTTACTTTAAAATTTTAAAGAGCCCCTCCAACTTTTTGAAACATTTTTGGAAAGGGTGAAAAAAAGCTTATCTAGTCGTAAATGAAAAAAAAATATTTTGTCGATTCGTTTTGGAGTTAGGGGTAGTTTTATTTAAGAATTTCCCATTAGTGCTAGTAGCTTTTAACTTTGATTTTGATTATATGTCATCTAATACATTTTATTAAGAAGGCGGTGGTTTCAACAATTCAGCGAAAATTTACCATTTGACAGTTCAGTTAATTAAAAAATTACTTTTATTTAAATTAAATTGAATTTACTAGGACTAAAAATTTCAAAAATTAAACCACCCCTAACTGAAAAATAAATCGACAAAAAAATTTTTTCTTTGACATTTAGAGACGCTGATTTTTTCTCTTTCCGAGAACGTTCTAAAAAATAGGAGGTGCCATTTAAAATTTTAAAGTAGGGGTGGCTAGCGATTAGGGGATGAAACTTAAAATGTAACTAATGTTGGTTTTCAACTTCCCCCTCGAGATCCTAATCGACCTGCTTTTGCTTGAAAATCCATTTACTCAATGTCAAAAGTTATTGAGACTGGATCCTTTTGAAATGATAATGTATAATTATTTAGTACTTACTTACCTACCTAATTTTTATACACCAAGTCAATTCTTCTGTCTTTTAGGGCAGCAAATTTATTTATAACGTCTTCATAAAAAGGTTGGTTCTTCATCAAGTAGTGATTTTAATCACTTCTTTTGGTCGAATGTGATTGATTATTCCAGTCAAGTAAAGAGTTGGACGTGCGCAGAATTTAATATTCAGTCCTAAAAAACGACAAGTGTAAGGTTTTAAGAAAAATTCGAAGAAATTGTAACGGAAATTGAGAAGTAGAGTCAGGTTAAATGTTCGTTAATTTCATCCTTGATGTGGCATTTAAAAAACAAATTTAAACGTCTTTAGTATAGATTTACATATCCGTAAAACATTAATTAAGAAATTTGTGATTAATAAAACAATGGAAAAGCAATCGATAAATTTATAAATAATAAACTTTAAGAAACAAACGTTGTTATTATTTTTATGTTTTTTGTTTTATTACAGTTACAAAATTAATAAAATTAAGTATTAAATACAGGGTGTTTAAAAAATGTCGAACCAACTCTCGAACGGTGATAGAAGACTTTCAACTAAGCATAAAAATGAATTCGCATTTTTGTTATAAGCTTTCAGAAATGTCAAGTTTCATATATCATCTTATTTCTTATATCATTACATCATCTTTGAAGAGCTCTTAGCTCGTGAAAAAAGGCTCAAACAATTGTTTTTTGACTCAGTTAGATGTCCTTTATCAACACAGAAGAAATAGTCTGACATTTTTGAATCACCCTGGAGGTCGATTCCTTTTCCTTAAAATTCATGAATTTTTAATGTACCACCTAGAATTCTTAATAATTTCATATTTGTCCTATTCCTTCCAACAGGAAAACATTCAAAATATAAATTGAGATTACTATTACAGATATTGTGACAAATTTTATTGCAAATTTGATTGTTAAACATTGAATCATAAGTTTATAGAATGCAATGTATAAAATTGGTTTCAAACTTGCTGAAAGTTAGGAAATCATTCAAATCAAGTTTAAGTTTTACAAGATCAAAAGAGAATTTTTTTCCACTTTGTGAACAATGTTTAATTTCTTTTTCAATAAGTTTTATTGATTTTGTAATAATAAGCTTGTGGAAACGAGTTTCACGTTGCACTTCTTAAACATTTATAAAATACTATACAGAGTGTTAAAAATTATTGTAAATTATTTAAGGAGGTAATAGTTAGGGTCAAAATAAACAAAAAAGTCATAATAAACAATGTGAAAATTTTTAGAATTTTTAGTAGAAGCTTCTCTTTCTTGTTTAAAAAATGAATAATTTTTGATATATCCAAGACCGTTACTTTGCGGACCCATGTTTATTAAGACTTTTTTGTTTATTTTGCTTCTCCTTAAATATTTTACAATTTTTTTAACACCCTGTATTACCATTTTTTGAAACTTGATTTTCAAGAACTTGAAACAATGAATGAATATTTTTGTGGTTACTATTTTTATTCCAGTTTCGTACAAATCTGTACTACCCACAAACTAAACTTGTTTGAAAATCGAGCTGTCATTACATAACTAATAAATAAAAATGTTATCCAACAAAATTTATGTCTTGAATATCTTATTGTGATAAAATTACATTTTCCATTAAAAATACAAAACGATGACATGTAACATAAAGTATTAGATTGTTATTTCCCTTTCACGAATATTATGATCAAGTGAAACGATAAAATTTTCATTTATTCGAACAATAATTCTCATTACTTGACTCAATTTTTATAAATCGTCTTGTTACAACCAATTCAATTAACCTTTCCCAACTATTCCTTACAAACAATAATAAATAAATAATTGATTATCCAAATGTTTGCTTCTGATAACTGATAAGAGCCCCACGACGTGGCTTTTTCCGGCAGATGGCGCCAACCACCAATCAATACTCCAGCACAGCCCTCAAAAATGTGCAAAAGCCCATCGATGGTGAGTCCTCTTCATTGGCACAAATCCCTCTTGACACGTGACTTTTCAGACCCTGTTGATCCTGCTGCCCTTCCTGCTGCTCGAGCACAGCTCGGCGCGATTCCTCAGCAGGAGGAGCATCTCCGACCGGTCCGTCAGCGGCTATTTGACCGAGGTATCCACACTTTGCTCTCTTTCCGCTCTTTGACGCTGTTTTTAGAGGACTTGTTGGTGGAACGAAGTGTGCAAAGAGGAGTTCCAGAGTCAGTTCCGGTGCAAGTGCCCGGAATGGTCCTTCTGCAGGGCTCCAGGACGGTATTACAACGCTTTTTGCTCGATGACGGCCACGGGGTACATCTGGATGCAGCCGGGAATCAGGGACGGATAGCAGTTAAGAAGTCGTCGGGCCAAGCACAAGTCCGACGACCGGGTTCAAATTCCCAAATTGCCGGCTTTGGCTTAATTATTTTATTATTTATCAGTTTGGGGTGATAAGATAAAATCGTACTGAAAATGTGAATATTGTTGTTGTTTGTTTCATTTTTAATAAAAGTTTTTTGTGGGGTCGAGGAAATATTGACATTTCTTACAATGAGAAAATTACTTCCGCCTTCGTGCTAATTTAATGTATATGTTGTGTCACCTCTATTTTTATTTTTATTGATTGTTTTACACAATTATTAGTTTTTTCCCACTTATTTTTTTTTTGAGTTTTAGGCTATTTTTTCTTATTGTATCTTTATCTAATAAAATAAAAAGTAAAA
>NW_025401063.1:4121261-4129236 GCF_015345945.1 Tribolium madens
CTTCTATGAAAAAAGTAATAATTATAATAAAAAGAATTAAAAAAAAATAAATTCAAACTTTTGTATTGATTAGTACCGAAAAAATAAATAAAAAGGATGAGTCATAGTTATTTATTTATTCAATGGAATAAGCAATTATTTTAATGCTGACGATTTAGGTAAAGCCAAGGGCATTTTCATTCCAGAGATGCATACAAAACTTTCCTCCCAACTGACTAAATTAATAATAATATAAAAAATGACAAATTTCTCAAAATATTCAACTATTCAAGTAAAAATCGATATCAAGTACTTTGTTTACGTCAAAATACACTCAAAAAATTCAATTCCTTCAATTCTAGTTTATATGGCTAATTTAAATATTTTATTCCTAAGGGAATAAAGTGACGCCAATTCTGTTGAAGATTTTTTTTTGTTTTTTTCCTAAATTTTGTCCACTTCAAAAAATAATGTTTCACTTACCTACATGCCAAATTATACAACATAAAAACCTATTTTTACTGTTTTAATTTAAAACACTATTTAAAAAAAAATTAAATCATTTTTTTTATCTTGACGCGACGAATTTACAATTACTTTTTGTCTATTTTTTTATTTTTTGGAGATTTTAAACTATTGTTTTAATAAATTTATTAGAGATATTAATTGAATATTTTGTTTTGTGTGAAATACTGACAAATTAAGAAAATAAATAAATCAAAATTCTGACATCTTATTTTTATCCATTACATTTTTTTATACTAATAATAAAAAAATTAATATATTTTTTTCCGAATACACTTTCCAAATTTCCAAACTTAACTTAGTTTTTTTTATTAATTCTTGTTCATCCAAAAGAAAAGGGCCTTTAAATACCCAAGAGCTACATTTTTAAGTTTTCATCTCATTTTAATTTATAAATTATTAATTAGTTACTTTATTCTTTTATTATTTTACAATATGTAGGTAAGGGTGAGTTTTTCAGTAATGTTAGTAATGTAATTTTTTACTTTTATTATTTAGGATTTATAATTGATTAATTATTTTAACAAGTCACACAAGTATACTTTGAGTTAATAGATTAAGATGAAATATTCAGTAAATTTCTGAGAAAATATCTAAAAATAAATTGACAAAAATATCTAGAACAAATCAATTTGATATTCTATCTTTTTTATTATCGATTTCAGCTTTGTCTCCTGACGAAGCACTAATATTCCACCACTAGTTAGAAGATAAATACAATTCACTATTGATCTCTTCGAGACATGAAATATTAATGTTGTCACGCCTTCTCCAGTACGTATGTCTTTTGAAACCCCATTATAGGATTCGATTCCTATCTGTAATCAATTGAACATTGATACCCCTTAGTCATTGTAAAAAATCAAACCCAAACGTAAACAAAATAATTTATTTATCATTCTATATACATTTCTGCACACTGCAAAAGCGCCATAAGTACAAAACCCCCTAAAATACACGCCCCTCGTCTTATCGTCCACGCTCTTCGTTCTTTCTCCCTGTTCAAAACTTCGAAAAAAGTAATGTATAAAATAGTGCCGGCTGAGAGGCCTTCGAGTAGCACAACCGCCGTGGACTTGGCTTGAGTATTCATGTTTGCTTTTTGCGTGATCAAGAGTCCCAAAAGGACTCCAGCTGGACTCGTCACCGACAAAATAGTGACGTGGGTGAGAATCCGTCTCAGTTCAGTTTTAGCCAAAACTAATTCTAGACTAATGTAAAACAAAATCGTAGCCGAGTGGATGGAAACAGCCACAAACAAGTACCAAATGTTGGCAATACTGTGTTGGAGGCCGATGGCAAGGCCTTCAAACATCGCGTGAAACGACAAAGCGACGACAACTAGAACATATCTCATGATTTGTTGCTTGCTTTTGACGGCTTTCTCCACCGAGGATTTCGCCGACTCGACTCGCTCAAGCTCCGAGTCAAGATCGACGCTTTTCTCCTGGTTTTTCTCGTTTTCGGCGATGACTTGGGCAGTGAGACTGTAAGTGTCTGAAGCGGCCGATTTCGGCCGTTTCTCATACTCGTCGACGATGAACGGAACTTCCTTCTTCTCCTCGTTGGTGAAGGCGCTCTTGGGGGCCACTTTAGTGGACGAGGGGGTCGCCGATCGGGTCGTTTTCTCGCACGCCTCGTCGGGGACGTGGGTCACGAACCAGTGGGACAACTCCTCGATGAAGTACACCAGGAAGAAGCCCACCGAAATGGTCATCTGCGAGAGGGGGTAATCGGTGTTGACATTTCCGAATTGTTTCAACTCCTCCACCGATTTGTACACTTCGGGCATCATGTGGAGCATGCAAGTGGCGAAGAGGACGCCCCCGCCGAAGGACTGGCATAGGGCTAGAGTGCACGTGACCTGCTGGTGGCGTCGCTTGTTTATAAAGTGCTCGGAGTCGTCTTGACCCTCCCAGTGCAACAGCAACTTGTAGATTTTCACCGGGAGAATCCCGAAGAAAAACCGGAGGAGTCCGAAGAGGACGGCCACTAGGATTTTCGTGGAGACTAAATCCATGGTCGGCGATGGGTCTTCATGGTTCGCGTGGCGCCGCTTGACTGACTCAGTGGTCAGGCGCACGATGGTAATTATCGCAACCCTAGAGATGGTATCTATGCTAAATATTGATTTAACAAGTCGTTTTTTGACAAAGTCAAAGATGTTTGGAGGGAATCTGGACCCTCCCAAACATGTGAAACGGTCAAGACCCAACCCGATGACCTACGACATACAATTACCCTGTATCACACCAGGAGTTTATGGCCATGTAAAATTTTCAATTTTATTTTTTCAAGTAAGTAATTTTTTTTAGCGCGGTCGCCAACCCAATACCGACTACCACGTCCGTTTGTTACACCACCGGCAACATCTCCGCGATGCTGACACCGAATTTCTAGCATCGGAAGCTAAAAGACTCCTCAAAGAGACCGTCACCGCCAAATACGACAAACATGCCGAAAAAAAAGTCTTCCAGAGACATATCCAGGAACGTTTCAAGGAGAAAGTCAAAGCTTATGAAGAGACAATCGAGACCAGACGTGCCAAATTGAGGGAGCTTTTATGCAAAGAAGAGCAAGAATTTATACTTGAAACTATCGACAAAGCTCAGAAAGGTGTGGATTCGAAAATGGAAGACATGAAAAACAAAGCCCAGTTACTGAAAGCGCAGAGAGAAGCTGAAAGACTTGAGATTGTCAATCAAAAACGGATGCAGCAATACATGTGAGTTGAATTTTTTGTTAGTTTGTTTTTCTTTAAATGGAAATCAAAATTTTGGTGAAAAAATTGGTATAAGTAGTAAAATTCAGGAGGGTAGACCGGTGCGTCATCAATTTTATTTTTTCATTACCAACTTAAAAGTAAAATAAAAATTCTATCACAATGTAAATTGAAACAAAGGGTTTCTAAGGATGGTAGCCGTGAACATTAATTTACATACAAGGCTTCAATATCATACTCTATTAAATAAGCTATTTAAGTAAATCATATAAATAATACTTAATCATACAATTATTAAAATAAAAAAACCTTAATTCTATTTATCATAAAAATTTGAAAAAACTTAGATCCATTAACAATTAGCTTATAAATTCCTTGGCTTCCTATCACCTCTGATCATCCTTGGTCCAAAGACTTGTAAATAAAAGAACCTCCTACAATAGGATAATAATTAATTCCTAAAGTTGAAATCACAGGTATGTTTCATATACCAGATAAAAACCAAGATAATTTATAATTATTTATTAATATACTATCATAACTAATAGAAAACTTAGACAACTCATAACCAATTCATGCCCCAGCCATAACCATGATTAATGTTATAATTTTCATAAAAAAAAGGAAGAATGATTACATAAGGATAAGAAAAAATTAATCAGCTCATCACACTACCCATTAAAATAACTAAAAAAATTAAACCACCTATACCCTTTAGTATGGTAATCCCACCTTCATAAATACTATTAACTGAAATAAAATTAAAGTTCCCTACAAATGAATAATAAACCAGTCGAAAACTTTAACAAACAGTTAAACCAATAGATAAATAAAAAATTAAATAAACATAAAATCTTAAATACCCTATTCTTATAATCTCAGCTACTAAATCCTTAGAATAAAAACCTCTCAAAAAGGGGATACCACACAAAGATAAATTTCTAATATTAAAATAAACACAAGTAAGATCCACAAAAGGATCCAGTCTCAATAACTTTTGACATTGAGTAAATATATTTTCAAGCAAAAACAGGTCGATTAGGATCTCGAGAGGGAAGTTGAAAACCAACATTAGTTACAATTTAAGTTTCATTCCCTAATCACTAGCCACCCCTACTTTGAAATTTTAAATGGCACCCCCCACTTTTTAGAACGTTTTCAGAAAGAGAAAAAATCAGCGTCTCTAAATGTCAAAGAAAAAAATTTTTTTGTCGATTTGTTTTTCAATTAGGGGTGGTTTAATTTTTGAAACTTTTAGTCCTAGTAGCCTTTGATTGAACTCAATTTAATTTAAATAAAACATATGACAATTTGGGTTGTAATGAGAGAGTTTAAAACCAACATTAAATACGTTTTAGGTTTCATCCCCTAGTCACTAACCACCCTTACTTTAAAATTTTAAAAAGACACTCCAAGTTTTTGAAACATTTCTGGAAGGAGTGGAAAAAAGCTTATCTAATCGTAAATAAAAAAAAAATATTTTGTCGATTCGTTTTTGAGTTAGGGGTAGTTTTATTTTAGAAATTTCCATCAGTCCTA
Source organism: Tribolium madens (assembly GCF_015345945.1). NCBI lineage: Eukaryota > Metazoa > Arthropoda > Insecta > Coleoptera > Tenebrionidae > Tribolium > Tribolium madens. The sequence goes on from NW_025401063.1 coordinate 4,126,027, forward strand.
GTAGCTTTTAACTTTGATTTTGATTATGTGTCATCTAATACATTTTATTAAGAAGGCGGTGGTGTCAACAATTCAGCGAAAATTTACCATTTGATAGTTCAGTTAATTAAAAAATTACTTTTATTCAAATTAAATTGCGTTGCATCAAAGGCTACTAGGACTAAAAATTTCAAAAATTAAACCACCCTTAACTAAAAAACGAATCAAAAATTTTTTTTTTTACTTTGACAGTTAGATACTCTCATTTAGTCCCTTTCTGAAAATGTTTCAAAAAATAGAAGGTGCCATTTAAAATTCTAAAGTAGGGGTGGCTAGCTACTAGGGGATGAAACCTAAAACGTATTTAATGTTGGTCTTAAACTCTCCCATCGCAACCCAAATCGACATATTTTTTATTTAAATAATAATTGAGTTCAATCAAAAGCTACTAGGACGAAAAATTTCAAAAATTAAACCACCCCTAACTGAAAAACAAATCGACAAAAAAAAATTTCTTTGACATTTAGTGACGCTGATTTCTTCTCTTTCCGAAAACGTTCTAAAAAGTAGGGGATGCCATTTAAAATTTCAAAGTAGGGGTGGCTAGCGACTAGGGGATGAAACTTAAAATGTAACTAATGTTGGTTTTCAACTTCCCCCTCGAGATCCTAATCGACCTGTTTTTGCTTGAAAATCCATTTGTTCAATGTCAAAAGTTATTGAGACTGGATCCTTTTGAAATGAAAGCCCTGTATGTACTTCAACTACACCACTTAAATCTTATGTTCGAGTGAATTTGTCAATTTGATATTGACAGTAACACTATTGTCGTCGTTGAAAGTTTTTTTGGTATAATTTGCAAGTATTTTTCGTTTATTGGTTGATTTCTTGCTTTTGTTCTACGTCTCATTGGTTTCTTAAGTAATAACTTCCATGTAATCAGGCATAAATGTACTTGTGTTAGTGTAAAAAATTAAAATAATGAGGGGTCACCGAAAATTAGCCCCCTATCATCTTTTATTTATTCTACAAAAAATGGGGCCAATCTTATAAAAAACCATTCAAATGCTGTTTTAGTACTTTACATATTGTGTCTGTTATGGCACAAACCACGCTCTGTAGATAAAATTGTGATTATTTGAGGTAAATATGAGCGTTGTTTAAGAAGTCTATTATTTAATGAAGTAATTAACAGTACTTACAAACTGAAATCGACGTATTATTTGGAGTCTCACATAAGTAACTTTCTGGTTTTCATAAGATCAGAATAAAAGCTTCTTAACGTTTATTGTTTGTTTTCGAAGGATGTAAGATGCGACTTTGTTTTATAGACGTCTTAAATTTCAACTTTTTCTTTTTTCTTACCTGGAAAAATGCATAAGATCGTCTATAGTTTTAAACTCTTAAAAAAACTCAATGTAAAAAATTGCTTGTCTACGCTCTTTATGTTTATGATGATTCCTATTTATGAAATACTGATTTTGCATCATCAAAAGTTGAAATCTCCATTTTAGGAAGTAATGCATCGAAATAGACCCTCCCACATAGTTTTTGCAATGAGATACAAAGCAAAAATGTTTGTAAGTACTCATATTTACATTGCCTTGTCTACTTTGCTGAATGTCTCCTATTCTTTTAATGACATTGTTTTCAAATTAATTCAATTCAATATAATTAATTATTAAAATTACCATGAATGAATTTACTCGTGGCATACTGTTTGGCATTTCTATTTAGAAAAAAAACAGATTTTACAATTGCAAAAATTTTGTCATTTTAAGTGATGGTTGTGTGGAGTTGCGTCCAGTTGTCTATCAAAGAAATCTCGTCGATAGCAAAAATGCCCAACTTCAACAAATGAAAGAGAATCAAATACGCAAAGAGTCTGAACGCGAACTGAATGTCATGTGGCATAATCTGATGAAAAAAGAACAAGAAGCAAAGGTAAATGTGTTATTGCCGTTACATTTTTTACAATTTTTCTCCCAAAGATGGAGAAGGAAGTGCAAGATTTGCTCAAACAAAACCGCGCAATGCAAGAAACAATGCAGACATGGGAGAAACAGATTTACGGCAAAGAATTACTGAAACAAGAAGCTGAAAAGGTCGCTGCTGAAGACCGTTTAGAGATGATTAAACTACAGGAACAAATTCGTCGTGAAGAAATCGAAGCTTTAGATGCCAAACGCCGAAAACGTGACCAAGTCGCTCAAGAATTGAGAGAACAAATCCAAGTCCAGGAAAAATTCATTGCACAAAGGAAGAAAGAGGAAGATGCTTTAAATAATGCCATGAGTCGATTGGCCGAAGTTGAATTAGAGAAAGAAAGGCAAAAGATTAAAGATACCACGTCGTTAGCAAGACGCGAAACTGCGATCTACCGCAACCATTTGAAAGAGTTAGAAATGGAGAGGAAGCGAGAAGAGGAGCAATTAAACAAACTTTTGGAAGAGCACAGAAAGATGATTGAGAAGAAACAAGAAGATGCGTATTGCAAATTGAAGAAAGCGCGTCAAGATTTACAGAAAGTAAAACTAATAATCAAGTTTGGCCCTAGTTTTTGTGTCAGAATGTTTTAGCTGAAAGGGCCCAACAGTTGGAGTACAAGAGACAGGAAGCCGAAAACCATCTCAAGTTGAAAGAGGCCGAAAACGAGCTGTTGAGGATGGCTTGGGAAACCAATGAAAGACTTCAAGCTGAGCATGACCGGCTTCAAGCCGAACAAGTGAAGCAGTATAGAGAAGATTTGAAGCAACAGATTGAATATAATAATGAGCAAAGGGTGAGGGTGTTAATTTTGTCGATTTTGCTAACTTGGGTTTCCAGAGACTTGAGAAAGAGAAGCTGGAACGGGAATTGGCTGAAGGACTTGCCGAGGAAGAGCGTCGTCGCCAACACGTCTTGGAGTTGATTAACGCAAGATTGGAAGACCCGGCGTTCAAACATCCGTTTAGAAGAGTTTTAGAACGTCAGACTTGTCCTTGTCCTAATCCACCCACATGAAATTACTTGTACAACAAAAAAAATATTACAGAATTATTTGCAAACGAGAGTTTTATTTGTTTTAAGTTGCTTAATGTCAGAAACATGATGGGAACTAATTTTAGCCAGGATTCTCATTAAAATACAGGGTTATTCATAAATATGAAGCAATATTTGAACCTCAAAAATAACCTATAAAATGATGTTAATTTAAATAATAACTCGTGTCCTATCTCTACTGATAAGAAT
>NW_025401063.1:4129366-4135793 GCF_015345945.1 Tribolium madens
GATACATCCACTCAATTTCCGGTTCCAGCAGTTGCTGGTCACATTTTCTGTGTTTTTCCATTTTTTTGCTCTCTTAACACCAATTTTTTATTGCCCAAATCGATAGAGTAATCAGTTTCGAATAAAAAACGCATAACCTTTAATACCCCTAAAATGGACCGTTTCAAAGATATTTTAATTTAAACTGAAGACTGCACAACGCTGAAACCAAAAAGTAGGGATTTTGAATGGATGATATCCACGGTAACAAATGACCATAGTCTCACTAATCGCTGTCAGGCATCTGTCAACTTTGACATTGGACGATTATTAGACAATTAATCGAAAATATTTAATAAAAGAGTTTACCTCAGATTCCAAACATAACTTACAATAAATCCAAATGGATCTCGTAGCATTTCATTCATAAAAAATTCACAAAAATTTATCGTCAAAGTGAACAGATGCCTGGCAGGGATTTATGTGACCATGATCATTGGTTGCCGTGGATACCACTTACTCAAAATCCCTATTTTTTGATTTCAGCGTTGTGCAGTCCTCAGTTTAAATTAAAATATCTTTGAAACGGTCCATTTTAGAGGTATTAAAGGTTATGCGTTTTTTAATCGAAACTGATTACTCTATCGATTTGGGCAATAAAAAATTGGTGTTAAGAGAGTAAAAAAATGGAAAAACACAGAAAATGTGACCTGCAACTTCTGGAACCGGAAATTGAATGGATGTATCCGGTTTTCGTGATTACGAGTTCAAAGGTTATGTTGTCACAGGGAAATGTTCCAAATTTTATAATATTTGGTCAAATAGTTCCAAAGTTATTACAAAAAAATCAAATTTCCATACCCACATTCCGAGGGCTGTAAAATTCTTATCAGAGATAGGACACGAGTTATTATTATCATTTTATAGGTCATTTTTAAGGTTCAAATATTGCTTCATATTTACGAATAACCCTGTATAACGCGGTGACAGTTTAAGTTTATTAATCTAGTAGTTGAAGTATTAGTTGCACAATTTCACTAATAAAAATCAACACGGAATTGCAAAAGGAGTGTGTATGAGATGTTCAATTAGAATGTATTGCACGGTAACCACATTTACTGATGCATTGATTTAACCTCGTTTATTTTGATAAGAAAACACCCCTGAATTTTGCAAAAATCGCCTCAAGTGTGAAAATCTGTATAAGAAGCATCTGGAGCGCAATTATTAAAGTAAAATCGTTTTCCTAAGACCTACTAAAATTAAATGCGGTATTGTTAAGAGTAAACCAGAGGGTAAACAAATCATAAATTACTGGAACCCACCCTGAAACAGATCAGTTTTTAACAGGGCCGGATTATTTACTTTCCTTTTGTCTAAAACACTTGAAATGTTTTAATAGTTTTTGATGTAGTTGTTATTAAAGTCAAGTATTTTAAGAAATTTAAAAAAGCCAGCTGGTTATTAACAAGCTATTATTAAATAAAAGTGATTTTTTTAAATAATAGCTTGGTAAAACTCTACCACTACTTTAGTTTTAGATACGGCCCTGTTTTATTCTAGTGGGTGCAGAAACACTTGCAAAGGAACGTGCCATTTATGGGGGGTTATAAATTTAAGTCATTGTTTGGTTAATCCCTTATAATGTGTCATAAAATTTGTAGTAGGTCTCAGGAAAACGATTTTACTATACTAATTTAATCTTTTAAAAGTTGTGCAAGTTGAGATGTGCTGAATTTATCCAATTATAACTGATTTGAAGGTATACAAAAATAATTAGACAATCGTTTGATTTTTTTGAAATTAACATCGCACGAGATTTGTAGAATGGGAAAAAAATTTGTAACCCAATCACAGTCGTAAAATAGGCAAGATGAAAGTATGGGTTGATGGTATTGTTGATCAATAGTAAATAATTACACGTGGTGTGTGTCGGAAGTGAGGCGTGTAAATGGAAGGATTTTTGCAATTTTAATGAACGGTTATGTTTTGCTCTGGCGAGCAACAATAAGTGTGGTTTCACTTAATAAGTGATAAAAGCTCATTAATTGATTGAAATTTATATACTGGCGACAATAAAGTATTGTTGAGATTTTTTACTCTTTAAATAATACAAATATAGTAAAAGTTTGTTATAAAACTAAACTTAAACTTATTAAATAAAAAATAAATAAAGCAACAAGGACTGGATGAATTGCATGAGTTGTACTTAATTTACTTACCTGTTATCTATTTATTATCTAATCATCTTGTTATCTTTTGACGACCAAATAACACAAATAGAAATCGATAAACAACTAACATTCATAAAAACACAACACTAAATTCATAATAATTTTACAAGTATGGAAACAATGCTGTTGAAATTGGGAATAAACACTTAGGATAATTAATAATAATTATTTTTTAATACAAATATTTCTAGTATTATTGCCTGCTTTTTTAATTTTTTAGTACTCATTAAAGTTGACTTTCTTAAATTTTTTTCAACAAAATAATTGAAGACGATTCAATAATAAATCAAAACGTCGGCAAAGCTTTTCGCTTAAATAGTAACTTCCCAGAATTTTAATTTAGGTAAAGAAATTACCATTTATTTAAAAAAATGCATATACTTGCTCTACAAATTTTAACAATCAGTAGTAAAAATTTTAAAAAAATACAACGAAAAAATGTAATTTAATGCTTAGTAAAATAGTTAATTCATAAACTGTCAAAAAAGTAAAATAAAGTATTTAAAAAAATAACCAGGATGAATCCTCTCTCATTTTCGTATGTTGGTGACATTTACGAATCCATATGTGATACTTAATCGTTAAACGAAGAGCATATTATGTATTGATGAGGCTTTTTATTCGTTAAATAATACTGACAGTAAAAGTTTATTGTTAGAAAACTCTTAAAACATAGTTTAAATCATGAGTTGTTTAAATAAAAAACAGAAAGCAAACAAACGACCTTGAGAATTGCAGGAATTGACCACTGCAGTTGTGCGCATCTTCTAGACAATTAAAATCATATCCAACTTCATTCCTTAATTCGGGATTCAAAATTGGCCGATGTTAGTGGTTGTTTTCGGGGCTGTAACCCACTTTCGTGGTTTGTTTCCCGTAAAACCGTCCTATTGAGAGAACCATCATGGGTCGATTCTTCAACCACGAGGACGAGTCGTCATCTCCCAGCACGACCTCGGTTGTAAAGGACTGCTTTCGTCAAACATGTAACATAGAAGAGTACCAGGATTTGGACATTCTCTGCAGGATTAACAGATAAGCGCTCTGTTTCAACTTCTAAAATTCTCGTTGCAACAATAGTTAGGTTTTTACCAATCGTAATTATTCCTATTATCTCATCGTGATTAGTAGAAAATAGAGAAAAGTTTAGTTTCATAATCCATTTTTGGACTGAGGATTTTTTACTTAACAAATCCTTCAAATCTTTAAATTTAAATGTCAATTATTTTTTGACTAGGTACTATAGATATAGGTCTGTTCAAGCCACACTGTTTTTTAAGGATTTTGGACTGTTTTAGTTTCTTGTAAAAACTAGTTCCAGTGGATGCTCGTCTTATTTATTTATATTCAGGTTTGATGGTCTTAACAAATAAATTATCATTATGGGCTTCATCGGAATTATCCGATGGCACTTATTCGGATGGTGTCATTGCAAACGAATTAAAACATTAATAAGTTAATTAAATTTTAATAATGCTAATTATAAGATTGAAGTTTTCTTCTGGCGTCATATATTCTTTTTATAATTGATAAAGTGTAGGTATAAAATATTGATGTCTTGAGAAGGCGAAGGTGTGCTAACTATTTCTTTATGAATCAGTTTCACTGGTCTTTCTGACAAATCTTCCGCGGGTTTTCTTTTTACAGAATTGCAAATTATATTATATCTATTATATTTCCTTGGTGATTTTTAGAAAGTTCGAGATGTTGTTAATTCTGCAGTTTTTATTACAATTTGCTCGTAAATGTTTGGCACATTTTCACAGCACAACACTATCTGCGATCTTCTTTAATAACACTTTTTTTTTTAATATGTAAAAAAAGGGTACCGGTGAACTGCGCTCACTTCAAGCGGGGCTTTTTAATCCCTACGGTGGACTGCGCTCAGAAAATTTTTACTTACCTGCGATGCGTTAATCTCTATGTGAACTGCGCTCAGGTCGGTCGATATATCTCAGCGTGATGTAAAGAATTAAATTATTAAAAATTAAATTCCCAGGCTAAAGGAAATAGGGATGAACCAGTTGCAAAAATGTACTTTGCATTTAGAAATAAACAAAAACGAAATAGGTTATTATTTACATTTACTGAACACAAATACATTTGTGTGTACATTACAGTGTTTTAAAAAATTTAGTCAAACTTATAAGATAGACATTTCCCAAAAGTGGATCGATCTATTTGCTTCTCTTTCATTATTTTTTTTAAATTAAAACATACCTTTTAATACAGGGTGATTCAGTACTCATTAAAAAGTGCACCCAAAGAAGTGCTCCCTAAAAGTTTGAAGCACCAACCCATGGGTGTGTACCCTGTTGTGATGCTACTGAGCGCAGTTCACCTTAAGGATTAGCGACCCTTATTAGCCTCATTATAACTGTTTCTAAAACTGAGTGCAATTCACCCTGCCCCAAAAAAAATTAGAAGGACCAATTCCTTTTCACGTTTACTCAAAATTGTTTCCGTTTTAATGACCTAAAAAGATTCTTGATTTGCAGACTTATCTATTTTAACATTTATTGTAGATGGTAGTTGTCTGATGATTAACATTATTGTTAGTGCCGCAATAACTCCCGTAGTGTTTATTAGATAAGACTTATCGGTGTTTCGGTCGCAATCTTATACTTTTTCAAGTATAATTTTGTGTCCGCGGCAATCCGGTCATTTTCAGAGCCGATATAGCCGCAATCCGGACACATCGAATGCCGAAAGTATGAGACAAAATCTTCTTATTTTCTTTATTCAGTGCGTTCAAAAAAAAACTGATTACATTTATTAAATCACAGAACAATTGATCAATTTATGTTTATGTAATGTTACATTTTTGCTACTTTTGTAATCGTAATTTACGTTGCAAGTCCCAGTGATGGCCAAAGTATTGCATAAAATGTCGCCAAAAACCAGTGTCACTAAATTGCATGCTCATTGTGACACCAAAATAGAAAAAATCTTTTTACTTTCTCTAAATTTGTGCAAAGAAATTATACCTACGTTTTATACGAAATAAGTATAAAAAGAACTTTTTAGACATAATAGTGTATATAAAATTTGTATTATCTCAAAAATTCCTGAAACGCCATTTTAGCTGTCTTTAGCCTTACTAAATTTTCAAATTGGAAAATAAAATCGTCCTGCCCGGCCTCTTCTTTGAACCGGACGCGAATGTTTAAATTTTGTTCTTCATGGTTAAAACAGTTAATGGTTTCGCGATTTATTTTTATTTGAAGAGAACTTAATAAGTTCTGCCGCCCCGCTTGTTGCAGTTTGGGATGCACTATCATTTTATTTTGATCAAAAGTTAATAACGAATTAACGTTATTAAACATACACGGAAAAATCAGCTTCAGCCTTTTTGAATTTTCTTTTCATGTCCTGCTGCTACTGCCGCCAATCTTCCAAAAGTTTTTTGTCTGAAACAAAAATAATCAGTTCTTGACCACTTTTTTGGATATAAGTACAGTCGAACAAAATGAAAAAGACGCCTCAATAAACCAGTCCCTTCTAATCGCAAGCAGGCAGGGTCGTAAATTTACAGAAAGCGAAATGAAAATTTAATTCAGAATTAAACTAATTCGAATTAAGTTGCCATTTATTTTGCATTGACACACGTCAAATTAATTAAATGGAAATATTAAATTTTTTTAATGAAAAATTTAACAAACTATTTCTTAAAGAAAATTATGTATTAATAATGACATTGATAAAAAAACAAATCATTATCACTTAATTTTTTTTAACTGTTTTTTCAAAATAAAATTAATTAACATAATGTTTGAACGAAATAGGCTTTTTCTATTTTAAACTTGATTTTATGTAAAACAACAAATGAATTGAACCATTGTTTATTTGTGAAAAGAAGGTTTAATTCCACGTGTGCCTTTACCGCGAGTGGTTTAATTCTTTGAGCGTAAAGCGAAATTAAAATTTACTTCAGAATTAAACTAATTCGAATTAAGTTGCCATGTATTTTGCATTAACAAACGTCAAGTTAATCACCAATTAAAATATAATTGCGATTAACACGTTCTGTAAACCGGCTCTAAGTTTTCTATTAGTTTTGTAATTGTCAATGAAAACAAATCAAAATTATTTATTTAATTATATCAAGAAAAAAACGGTAAAATTATTTCAAATATTTTAGTTCTGTTACAAAATTTATTTTTTGATAATTGTAATACTTTTAAATTAAATAAAAATGTTTAGTTTTATAAATA
>NW_025401063.1:4136070-4237572 GCF_015345945.1 Tribolium madens
AACTTACATTTACATTTAACTTGACCTTTGTCAATGCAAAATAAATGGCAACTTAATTCGAATTAGTTTAATTCTGATTTAAATTTTCATTTCGTTTTCTGTAAACCGGCTCCTAAAGGAATTTATCTTGAAACTACGTCAAGTTTGCAATCCGATAATTTACGACCCTGCCTGCTTGCGGTTAGAAGGGTCGGCATCCAGCAGGGGCTGGTTTATTGAGGCGTCATTTTCATTTTGTTCGACTGTACCTAACATTGCGTCCTTATTCTATAAATAGGATAAACAGATGCTAATAATCACTTCTTAGTTGCACACTAGTTACAAAATATAATAAGTAACAATTCTATGCTGTAGTCCTTAGGGATCACGGACAAATTTGACAAGTCCTACAACCTCTCCTGGCAAGTGATCCTTTTCTTGTGGTTTTGAAAGTGTTGTTAATTAATTGTAAGCGTAATAACCTAAAAAAAAGTAAAGAGAACTAACATTTGTATCGATAGACTCGATTTTACTATTGGTATTGATGTTTTAGGAATCACCAACTATAGATAACACAAAATTCCAGAAAAAAATTCGTGTGAATTTTAAAAATATATAGGTTTGTTTTTATTATTAGTTGGTAGTCAGTATCACAATACAATATAAGTGTAAAAAGCACGGGTAAAAAATAGATAACAAGTAATTTAAAATGTGACCCGTCAGTAATCTTCGTATATTGTGTTGCATACCCTCAGACAAAATATATCTTCCATTTGTACAGTTATGGATTTATTTATATTTTATTTATATTATTCTGAGCCGTATAAAAATAGTTTGTTTAACACATTAATGAGGTTCTTGCTAGAAGAACTTTGAAGAAAAAGGATGTATATAAAAAGTTATTTAGCAAAAGATACAAGTAGGTATTATGATGATTGGCAATAAATTTTGTGTAATTTATTGAAATGAGCTCAAAGTTGATGCATTTTATAAATTCTTCTTCAGCTTTAGTTTCAAAATTGTTACTTTTTCAAGTCGTTTCTCAAAAACGATGCACAAAACACTAATTTAATTGCGTTCTTTCTCATCCATGTTTATTTTGTATTTTTGTCAATTTCTTGCTAAAAATTGAAAATATTTAGCAAACCTGCATTACAAAATGCGTCTACCTTTTAACGGGCCCTTTTTCTAACTTCCTGCTTGCGAACTATTCGTTTCCAAATTTCTCAAAACTGCTAGCGGTACCGAATTTGTTCCTTTTTTGGTTTTTCGTCTTAAAATTTTCTTAGACGATTTTTTGTGCTGACGTTTAATGACTTTGTTTTCAAATTAATTCACAAAACCGGAACTGACAATTTCCTTTATTAAAATTACCATGAATGAATTTACTAGTGGTGCCAACGTTAAGACTGTTTGGCATTTCCATTTAAAATGCTCAAGTAAAATTTTCCCATTTTCAACAGTTTCAAATTTAAAATTTGTCTTTATTTAATGGCAAAGTAAAAACGTAATAAAAACACAGGTAAACATCGATAAATAGGGTCTAATTCACGGGGTTCTCCGGATTGTCAATTTACCAAATTAATTTTTTTCCTAATTAAAGTAACTGAAATACAAATTTTCATTAAAATATACAGGTGTCCCAGAGAGTTGAACGGGACTTGGCTGAAGGACTTGCCGAGGAAGAGCGTCGTCGCCAACACGTCTTGGAGTTGATTAACGCAAGATTGGAAGACCCGGCGTTCAAACATTCTTTTAGAAGAGTTTTAGAACGTCAGACTTGTCCTTGTCCTAATCCACCCACATGAAATTACTTGTACAACAAAAGAGATATTACAGAATTATTTGCAAACGAGAGTTTTATTTGTTTTACGTTGCTTAATGTCAGAAACATGATGGGAACTAATTTTAGCCAAGATTCTCATTAAAATATAACGCGGTGACAGTTTAAGTTTATTGACTTAGTAGTTGAAGTACTAGTTGCACAATTTCACTAATAAAAATCAAGACGGAATTGCATAAGGAGCTTGTATGAGATGTTCAATTAGAATGTATTGCACGGTAACCACATTCACTGATTCATTGATTTAACCTCGTTTATTTTTGTAAGAAAACACCCCTGGATTTTGCATAAATCGCCTCAAGTGCGAAAGTCGCTTTATTAGAAGCATCTAGAGCGCTGTGATTACTAAATTAACCTTTTAAAGTTGTGCAAGTTGAGATGTTTTGAATTTATGCAATTGTAACTAGTTTGAAGGTTTTCAGGAATAATTAGTCAATCGTTTGATTTTTAAAAAATAAGAATCGCAGGAGATATGTAGAATGGGAAAAAAATTTGTAACCAAATCACAGTCGTAGAATGGGCAAGAGTGAAAGTATGAGTTGATGGTATTGTTGATCAGTAATAAATAATTACACGTGGTGTGTGCCGGAAGTGAGGCGTGTAAATGGAAAGATATTTTTGCAATTTTAATGGACGGTTATGTTTTATGGGGTTTGTGGCGAGCAAATAATGAGTGTGGTTTCACTTAATAAGTGATAAAAGCTCATTAATTGATTGAAATTTATATACTGGCGACAATACAGTATTGTTAAGATTTTTACTCGTTAAATAATACTAATAGTAAAAGTTTGTTATTAAACAAATATTAAATAAAAAATATAAAGCAAAGAGGATTAGAATTGCAATTTACTTACCTGCTGTTTATTATTATTATCTAATGTAACATCTTGATATCTTTTGTCGACTAAATAATGATTAAGTAAAAATTAATAAACAAGTAATTTGACAAAGTTGCAGAAATCTCTTAAAAATAAAAAAAATCAAAATAATTATTTTTTATACTACTACTATAAAAAAACTATTTGTCGCGTGTCAAACGTTGTGATAATGATAACTAAAACAATGCTTTTCTGCTCACCTTCATTTACTAGTTTCCGGGCAATTACGACAAAATTAAGGCGTTTAAAAATAAGAATGCCAGGAAATAGGAACTAAAATTGTCAACGTTATACTTAATTTCCTTATCTGTTATTTACTCATTAAAGTTGACTTTCTTAAACTTTTTCATATGTTTGAAAGTATTTTCAACAAAAAATCATAAAGAGAGGACAAGACCCTGAAGATTTTTTAATAAGGCTCGGATTATATGCATGACAAATCCGTAAAATATGCATATATGCACGTATTTTGACAAGAATATGCACAAAATATTAAAAAATCAAAGTTGGAATAAATTTGTATTGTATTTTCATCATCTTGAACTGCACACAATGAACGAAAGAGAATAAATAAATTGGGTTTGCCTCAGAAAAGCCTTTTTAATAACGTAGTAATTAAGCCTTTCTAAGAAATCTGTACTTTCCAAATCACACCACTTTAAACAATTTCGCTAAAAAACTAATTGATGAATTAATACTATAGTAATTTTATGTTTACCTCTTTGCGTTATTTGAGTAATTTCTTCGTTGATTCTTACCAAAATGGTTAGTAGTTAACTGATTAGTTAACAATCAAATAATAATTATTGCAATAACCATAATCACACTATGAAAATGTGATGTTTTATTAAGAATAAAATTGTGATGTTTTATTAAGAATAAAATTTTTCGTTTTTTTTTGTGTTTGGGTTCTAAAAAAATTTTTAATATTTTTATCCCACTAAAAAAATATTTTTTGTATACGTTCCCAAAAACAGCTGTTTTAGAGACTTATTTGAGTCCCTAAAATGAGTCTTTTTTGGAAAAATGGTTATTTTAGGTACTTAGTCTCCAAAAATAGTTTTTACGGATTGAAAAATTAAATTGGTTATTATGATGTCAAATTTTTTTTTTGATTAATAAGAGGTGTAAATTCGTGTTTTGGAAGCTTTAACACAAAAATGTTGTTTGTACCTAAAACGTTTTTACGGAGTCATCTGTTATTCCGAAACAGTAACGATTCGTCCTCAAAAACTGTACTTGTAACAAAAATAACTATTTTCTTATGAAAGTTATGTTCTAAGTATTACAACTACATATCTATTTTTTATTAATTTAACAAAAATACATAAATTGCAATTTTGACAAAAAAATCGCATAACTCAAAGCAAAACAAAATTTCGTTTCCAAAATACGATCAAATTTTTAATATTACTTTATTTTACATTAATTATTATTTTCTAGAGGCAAATAATTAAAAAAACGTTTGGTTCCTAACTTTATATTCACCCTGTATAAAACGAATTTAAAAAGAAAACACTCAGCAGGATACTAATTCTTTGAGTCCGGCTTACGAATTACTGGTTGTTTTCTCTTTAACATACCTATTTTGTACTTGAACTGAAATTATTAATCGGAAATTTGTGATTGAAGAAAATATGCACAAATTGCAATATTTTTTAAAATATGCACGAAGTTGCCAAAATATGCATTGTTTAATTGGCTTATTTTATTAAAAAAAACATTAGATACATGCATTATTTTGCATTTTGCATATAATTCGAGCCTTATTTATTAATAATAAATCGAAACGTCGACGTAGCTTCGCTTTAACTATCAGAGGTAAAAGTAATAAAAAAATTACAACAGAAAGAAATGTTTTAATGGGGCGTTGAATAGTAAATCCATAAATTGTGAAAAAAGTAAGATAAAGTATTAAAAAAAAAATAAACAGACGATGAATCCTCTCCGATTTGATTATTTTGGTGGCACTTAATTCCAAATGTGATAATCGTTTTACGATTACGTGTTTTACGTAAGTTTCACACTTTCTGCTCCTGGAAGGTCGCCAAACATTCACTCCTTCAACTTTCCTCTTCTTATCAATATTCAAAGATAGTAACGTTTGGCCCGAACCTTTCAAAAAGAAAGTCCACCAAATGCAACTCCGAAAATTTAAACTGTCTCCAATGAATGGCAGAAGGTTAATTCGGTCATAATTGCCGTCACGCTTCTAAAACTGTGTGTGTTTATGAATGTGATTGTCCACGAGAGAAAGTGATGACCAAGGACGAGTGAAAGTCATGTTTGCTTAAATATATCATCTTGTAAGGATGTGCACCTGATTCTGGCTTGGGCAATATGGTTTTCGCTTTTCGTGAAAGTTCCATTTCGGAATTACCTATTATTACCTTGAAATACCTAAAAATAGAGCAACTTGACTATGTGCTTTTTTTGATAAAGTTACACTGAACCAAAAAATGAGACAAAGCACAACAGATGGTTTATTTAGAACAATCTGCTTGAATGGCAGTTTTATAATTGTTGTCACGTACCAAGTCATGTATGAAGTTGCCTTTATTATATTTATCCCTGTAATCTATGCTTGATACGATGATTAGCCGACAACTATTCAATTAATTGTTATTTCCCAATTAGTCTCTTCCGACCTGACATCTGATATGGCCAAAATAAGTGTCATTCAACTGAGCTTTTTTCTTTTCTTCGTGAAAAATATCTTAACGGAAGAACATTCGGTAAGTTTAAAGTGTAATTTTTACAAAAAAATTATGCAAGATAATAAGTAATTACAAGTAATTACGTTTTACGATACAAAAATTGTAGCTTTTGAAGCTGTTATTTTGAAGAGTCAATGATGAAAATGAAAGCATGTGCCTAATTGCTCCACGAAATAATTTAGAAACGGTTATGAACAACTCTTGAAAAGCAATTTAATTTTATAGTTGCAGTAACAAGAAGTTATATAATGTAGCGTGTAATTACTGAAATTTAATTCCTTTCAATGATGACATTTTGGTTTCTACATTTAAGATTAAATAAACGTAAATTAATAATTTTATGAGGAAAACGAACTTGGCAAATGTATGTTTTCCAGGTGTGTGAGACGACCTACAGCTGGTACAACGGCATACAAGTAGAATGGCCCAGCACCACCTCTTTGGTCTCCTCCAACCCCCCTTGTGTTGGTCAAAACAAAGAATTTTTAACTAGAAGTTGCTTCCACGGCCTGTGGGGCCCCGAACCTGATTGTGACTACATCCAAAAGGGATCAATTCCTGCCTGTCCCGAAAACTTCAAAGAACACGACAACATTTGTTACACATTTAGCCAGAAATCGACTTTTCCACCTCAGTGTCCCTTCACCAACACCATCCCCTTTGATTCTTACATCAACATAATCGAGTTGTCTGATGAACCCATTTGGGTACCAGTCAAGCGTAATTTCACCCATAACGGGCTTGGGTTTCTTCAATGGATTGAAGACAGTTTCTTGTATGGGAAAGAATTTATCCGACCTTTTACCATAGATGGTGGAATAAAAGGGAAGGATTGTGTTGTTTACTTCAACTCGGAGTACTATATGAGTTCTTGTAACGAAAAATATCGTGGGGTTTGTGCGTACTATAAATTGTACCAAATTAGTGGAGAATTGTGTGAGGATGACTCTGGGGCGAGTATTTGTCGCGTGAGCGACTTTGGGGCACAGTCAAAATGTTTTTGTCAAGGGACTGCAGCAATGAATCAGTCACTTTTCCTCAAAGTCGAGTTCATTAAAATTTACCAGAACAAAATTTACGAAACTTTGACTAGCGATGTTTGTGCTATTGGTCTCGAAAGGGTTAATGGGACTTACATTTGGGCTAACTCCAATCAGGAAATTAGTTACACCTTCTGGTCAAAAGAAGTCAATTTTACGAACACTTACGGTGCTATTCGCAGCGACGGGTGGCTTCTAACCCCACAACCATCCCCGTGTTTTCTCTATGAAAAACCATTAGACTTACCTGAACCTAAATTAACTCTCATGTTCAGCGACACTGAAAATAAATTGATTGTAAATATCACTAATCCAAAAAGTCTGAAACCTTTCAGTAATAAGACTTTAGTATATTGTTTCACCGATGCTGGGTACCACCCAATCTATTCCTACGAAATTTTAGAAGTTTGTGAGGAGGAATCTTGTTATTACTTTAGTCCTCATGCCGTCGGTCCTGGAAACTACTGGTGTCACTCTTTCAAATATTTTGACCCAACTCCTGTAACAAGCGAAGTGATTTTCGTCAATCAGAGCCAGTTTGGGCAAGAGTTTGTGGGGATTTTTCTGGAAGAATATGTGAAAGGCACCAATCCTTTAACCAGCAATGCTAGTGATTTTTTTCGTGAATTTTTCATTAACTTAACTCCTCAATACACGACGAGAGTCATGAAAATTATAGACTTGGACGAGGATCTCAACCAAGTCACGGTTAACTTACATTTTACTTATCAAACTAGAAATCTACCTGAAGCACCATCACTGGACGAAGAATTTGTAAGAGTGAGGAACAACATTTCTGAAATTTTGAACCAACAAGGGATCAAAATCGAAATGACTGATTTTCTGAGTGCTACACATTGTCTTCCTGATGGATTTTGGCCCATGACACCAATTGGAAACTCAACTGTTGGTGTTTACTGTTTCAACATTGATGGTATTTTAATTGAGAGGCGCTGTGAGGGTAATTTTATCGATGGTGCTCGTTGGGCCAAAACTGGAGAGTGTGAACCAGCAACTGGCGGTGATTCAGTCACCGAACGTTTGCTTGATTTGCTGTTCGATGATTGTATCAACACTGAAGACCTTGATGAGATAATTAAATGGTTTAAGGAATTTACAAGTTTTGACACTTACCTAACTCTAGAGCTTGCGACTAAATGTTTCGATAAAATTCAAACGGAGAAGTTTGTCGAAATAGTTGATCAGATTTTGGAAGTTGATAGAAGTGTGTTGGTTGATGGGCAGCGCAAAATGAGGCTCATGGACCGGCTTCTGCATGTTATAGACCAAATTGCAATTTCGCACAATCTAAACTCTAGTAATTTCCTCACAGTTAGGGTAAATGGTTCAAATATGTGTGGTTTAGGTTTGTATGTGAATCACTCAGTTGTTGAGCTAAATCCAGACAACACTTTGAATGATATAGTGGAGGATAATGATGTCGAAAGTGCCATTTGGGTGAGTTCCATCTTGTGCAGTAACCAAATTGAGGAAAAACAGTCGGTTATTTTCAAATTCTACTTCAATGATGTTTTTTTTCTTGAGTCGGGCTCTGAAACTAGCACAACTGTTGGGGTTGTCTTCCCAAACGGCAGGACTGGTCACGAAATACGAGTATTTCATCGGTTGGCGTCCCCCTTGATGGTGAAAGAAGATTGTGCTTATTGGAGTTACGATCTAAATCGGCCAAATGGTCGCGGATCGTGGATCAAAACTGGAATGAGTCAAAATGTGTCACTTGCGGTGTTTTGCGACTTTTCATTAAGTGTTGGTT
This sequence comes from Tribolium madens, assembly GCF_015345945.1. Classification (NCBI taxonomy): domain Eukaryota; kingdom Metazoa; phylum Arthropoda; class Insecta; order Coleoptera; family Tenebrionidae; genus Tribolium; species Tribolium madens. Next base: position 4,144,302 of record NW_025401063.1, read on the forward strand.
CAATTATGACGTTTATTTCTTCGGAGAGTCCCTCACAGAAGGTTTCTGAAGACTTGGAGGGTATCCTGGAGTCAAATGACACGGCATCTGAGATAATTAGCAAGTTATTAATCATCTCGGAACGCTACGACGAGTTTTCATCCTACGATGTTTACCTTGTGGGGCAAATATTGAGAAAAGTGAACAACAATTCCGACATTAATTTGCAAAATTTGGTCCAAGTTGTGAGCAATTTGCACCGAATCGAGCGCCCGATTTTGTCACAAAGCCAGGATAAGGCAAGATCCACCGATTCCATTCTCCACAATGTCGACACTATCCTCAAAAATCAGAATTTCAACACATCGGTGAATGCAACTTCGGAGAATTTTTTCGTCCTGATTGCGGATTTGCAAGCAACGAATTTCAGTGGTTTGCTCCTCTTGGACACGAACCAAACTCTTGAAACTCGAACTTTGACCGGCGATATTACCACTAGTGATGTCCTCAAATCTGGTGATTTCTCCAGTGCTGTGTTACTAAGCCCGGTTTTGAGGCACCAAATGCAGGGAGCAAAAGTCGTGGTCACCATTTTCTCAAACGATGGTTTGTTTAACGAAAACGGGACGGAGACCAAGACAGTTAGCAAAATTTTCGGAGTGATTCTTCCAGAGGTTGCAAACTTCTCAGACCCGGTGGTGATACTCCATAAAATCAAAAGTAACAACAAGCAATGCGTCCATTGGATGTACAACAACACGCATAACGTTTCCGGTGCGTGGATGGAAGACAACAAGGGGGCAAGTCTTCCAGATTGGAGCCAGTGCGAATTCTGGCACACCACTCACTTTGCGCTGCTTCTACTCGACGAGGATAAATACGATTCTGAGCTTTTGGACTGGATCACGATGGTCAATTGTGCCCTATCCAGTCTTGGTTTGGCATGTTTTATCCTCACAGCTGTGTTTTTCAAGCGCTGGAGGGCCAACACTGGCAACCAAATTCTCCTCAACTTCGTCTTCGCTTTGCTCCTCCAAATTGGGGTTTTCTACGTTTCCAGTGTGATCAGTAAAGACAACCTCCTTTGTACCATCATAGGCATAGTTTTGCACTACTCCATAGTTTCGCAATTCTGCTGGATGTTTGTCATTGCAATCTTGCAATTCAAACGTTTCGTTGAAGTCTTCGGGGGTCCCCCCAAATACATCCTTCTCAAAGCTTGCTTATGTGGATGGGTTTTGCCATGTCTTCCAGTCGCAAGCGTCTATGTTTTAGACCAAAATAATTACGTCAATGGTCACGTGGGACTTTGTTACCCTTCAGGACTAGGACTCTATCTAGGAGTATGGCTCCCAGTCTTGATTGTAGTCGTCATCAATCTTGTCATTTTTCTCTATATAATATACAGTGTGGTCCACAAAAAAACTGAATGTTCGGATGTTGGGAATAGTGTGGCTATGTTTCAATGGAGACTCGCCGTCTTGCTTTTCTTCATGTTGGGTCTCACTTGGTCTTTTGGGTTTTTGTCGGAATTGGATTTTGGACTCGTTTTCGTCTACGTGTTTTGCTTTTCGGCAACGTTGCAAGGGTTCATCATGTTTCTGTTTTTCATCGTTTTCAATTCTAACACCAGATATTTGTACACAAGTGCTTTAAAAAAATGTTGTAATAAAAAGTATTAAAGTTTGGATGTTTTCATTAATCCTTGCTTCCTGCTAGCGACATATGAACCACTGATAAGCCATGAGACTTGTTTGATTATGGAAATTGATATATAAACGTTGGCAGATTTATCATTTGTGATAAACTTTGTATACTTATCTCTTTTCTGTTATTTTTATTTTTGCAAATCTTTATTTATTAATTAATCTTTTATTTTTACTTGCTACTTGCTTGTTTTGGGTTAAAAAGAACTCAAAATAAATCATAAAACTTTTATTTATTAACTTGACATTACATTACTTCAACCAGAAAAATATACAAAAACATAATTCTTTATGACAGAGAAAGCGGCAAATTGTGTTTAGCATCAGATTTGTAATAATCCTATCTAAACACTGATTAGTTTTGTCAACAAAATAAATAAACAATCCCGACAATAGCTTTGGCAAAACGAAAAAGTTTGTCCAATCTGTGTTTTAGTAAATCTGGCCCCACTTCCATTGGATTAGTTATTGATTTTATAGCAATATCTGTTAATAACACCAATATACAAGTACCTGGTATTGACATTGAAAACAATGAAAAAGAGGAATATTGTAAATCCTTGAAGCGTGGCTGTGATGCAGAACAAATATTCAAAGATCAAGCCAAAATCTAATTTTGCAAAAAACCCAAAACACCAAGTCAGTCCCAACATAAAGAAAAGCATCACAGCGAGTCTCCACTGATACAATGCTTCATTGTAACCATTAAAAACAATGTCGGTTTTTTTATGAACCACATTATACAAAGTTACAGTAAAAATAACCGAATTTATCACAATTACTAAAACGACTGGTAACCAAACCCCCAGATACAAGCCTAGCCCTGAAGGGTAGCACAAACCGGCACTACTATTCACATAATTATTTTTATCAGAAATAAAAACGGCCAGGACTGGAAACAAGGGCAAAATCCAGCCACAAACGCAAGCTTTTAGCAAAATGTACTTCGGTGGTCCTTCCAGAACGGTGACAAAGCGTCGAAATTGCAAAATGGCAATGACCAACATCCAGCAAAACTGCGAAATTATGGAGTAGTGCAAGGAAACACCAATGACGGTGCAAAAAATGTAGTTTTTGTGAAACTCATTTACCGAGTTGGAGATGTAAAAAATTGCAATTTGGACGATTATGACGATACTGAAGTTGAGCAAAATTTGGTTCCCTGTGTTCTCGCGCCAACGCTTGAAAATAATCGCTGTGAGGATGATAAAACTGAGGCCGATTAAAGAAATCCCGCAATTGATGCTTGTGATGATACTGAGGACGTTGGGGTCGTCAACAGTGCTTTCGTGCTTGTCTTCGTCGAGGATTAATTGAGCAAAGTGAGTGGTGTGCCAGAAATCACAGCGGGTTAAGTTGTAGGAGTTTCTGATTTTGGTGTCATTTTGCCACGAGCCGGGAATATTGTGTGAATAGTTCCAGAAAACACACTCTTGGTTAATTTCTTTCACTGGTTTGTAGAAGATTGAAACTGGACCGTGAAACTCCTCAAGAAGGGGAAGTATAACTCCGAAAATTTTGCCCACATTGTGATTTGGCGATTTCTCGTTGAAAAGTGCATTACTGACAAAGACAGTGACGATGATTTTTGTGTTTTCCCTAATTTGGTTTTTCAAGTCTGAACTTAGGACAACAGCACTGTCAAAACACTCAAACTTGGCGACTTCATCAATTGAAACATTTCCCTCTAGGATTATTGGTTCTAAAACATCTTCATGGTTTAGTAACGCAAAACCATCAATTTCTTTAGTAAAATGGACAATAAAAATGAAAAAGTTGTCAACAATTATTTGAGTTTTGTCCACAATGGCCTGTTTTTGGAGAATTATGTCAATGTTGGCAAGAATCAAATCAGTGGATTTATCTTTGAGTTGACTGTTTAATAAAATTTTGCGATCGATTTGGTGCAAATTACTGATAGTAAACGCCAATTTCCTTAAATCAATTTCCTCATCGTAGTTAATTTTATCCAAGATTTGCCCAACAATTGAAACATCTATGGGTTTAAACTGCTCATACCTCTCCGAAATGTGGGAAAGCTTGTCCAGGGTTTCGGGCACGGTGTCATTCGAGTCAAGCAAATCGATCAGATCATCAGTCACATTGTTATCATTAAACGAAATCAAACCAAAATTTCCACCTTCGCCAAACTCACATAGTACAAAAGGTGCAACATCCCGGATTTGACCTTTTCTCGCCCAAAATCCCCGACGTGACAATGTGTAAGTCCATTGGCCACAAAAATGGACTTTCTGGTCCGGTTTCACGCGATATAAAACTCTCACAGAATCGTCATTCAAAGTCACACTTTCTGGGTGCAATATCCCAAAAATTGGGCTCGCTTCAAGACCAGGCATCGTTTGCTGGAAGAAAGAATCGTTATCGAAGTACCAAAGCGTGATTTTAACGTCCTGAGGGATTTTTTGCCGAATTTTGGGACTCAACCAAATGGCATATGTAAGGTTTGGGTTTTTTAGCAATTCGGACACGGAATGGTCATCGAAAAGCTTATTAACAACGAACTTATCGCCGTGTTTTTCTACAGCCAGTCCACTCAAAAAAATTGACTCGATCGAGACCAACACAAAATTGTCTAATCCATAAATTTCAAAAGATTCATTACATTCCTGTGAGAACGTTTCAATTAACCATAAAAATTTATCAGTTGTTCCTAGCATACGTTGAGCTTCTCCTAAAATGTATCTATCGATTTTCGCAAGATTGTTTTGTATTTTTGCAAACAGGACAAGATCGTTGGGTGTGATATTGACTTGATTTAAATCATTGAACTTTTCTGCAAATAAATACACATCCACGGATTTAAAGTCTTGATAATGTTTGGAAAGATTGAAGAGTGTGTCGAGAAGTAAGCTTTTGGAAAAATTCGAAATCATTAATAACTGTTTTGTGATGTTTGATGTGGGAAAAATGACACAATCTTTATAATCCAACCATTTGGCACCATCTATGAAATTACCATAGCACAATCGCGTCACGAGTTTACCATCAGTTGTGAAGCAAAATTCTTGAGGATTTGCATTGGAATTGATGGGCGTTTCAGGCCAAGTGAGTGAGTTTGATTCATTTGGGCAAAAATCAGAACTTAGAAAATCGATCAACTCGAATTGTTCTGTCTTAAGATTATTGATAGTTTGTGTCACAACTCGTTTAATAGTTTCGTATTGAGAAGTTTCATTAACGGAGCTGTTTCCAAAGTTAGAACTCAAATGCACATTTACCAACACCCGATTTGTATTTTCATCAACATCAATGATTTTCATGATTCGCAATTGGTAGAACTGAAGGATATATAAATTGTTTTTCAGAGAGTGAAATAACTCACTCTTGTTTAGCATTTTGAGCAAATCACTACTTAAAGGATTGAAATTCTTGTAACGCATTGATAAGATTGTCACAAACTCGGGATAAATCTTCGGTCTATAAAAGTAAACCTCGCTTTTAATTATCGCCAAATCCACAAATTTGAAAGCTTCGCACCAGTAATTCCCCGGGAGTGTCCCCAAAGGTTCAAAATTGAAAACGCGTCCTTCCCCTACATTGATAACAGCGTTTAATGCTGGATACCGGAACACCAAAGTCGAACCATCCGCGTCAGTGAAACAAAATATCAAGGTATTGGAATACAAGAACTTGATTCTTTTCGGGTTTGACACCTCCACTGAAAACTCGTTGGTACTTTCATTAAAAGAGAGGGTGAGAGATGGTTCCAAATCCTCCACTTCGAGCTCAAATAGAGTGCAAAAAGTCGGCACTTGAGACAAAACCCAGCCTTCAGGAGTCGCAGCTGCGTACATTCCACTTTCAATAAAATCCACGTTTTTTGACCAAAACGTGTACTCGAGTTCTTTGCCCGAATTCTGCCAAATGTACCGACCATCAGAGGCTTTGGTCAGACCCATGGCACAAGTCTCGTTGGTCAAGCGACCATAAATGCTATACTGGTACGGTTTTAGGAACTCGGCGGGGTGGTTTACCCAACCCATGGTTGATTTCTTACAAAAACACTTAGACTTGGCATTGAAATCACCTTGAAGGCAGTAGAAATCAGTGTCGCAAATGTTTTCTACTAACTGGTTCAACTTCAGGTAAGCACAAACCCCGAAATGCTCCTCTTGGCAAGAAGTAAGAGTGAAAGTCTTGTTGTGATACACGATACAGTTGTTTTTCACCGATTTTGCGACTTGGTATGTGATTTCAGTTTTGTAACTGAAACTGGGTTCAGTCCATTGGACGAAACCAAGACCATTGCTTAAATCCCGACGCGCGGGCACCCAAACTGGAAAATCTATCTCCGAATCGACGATTTCCTTGTAGAGAGAAAACGGTAAAGTTTGAGGGTAAACACACCTAGGGGGGTAAGCGGACTTTTCACTCAGCGTGTAACAAGTAGTTACAGATTCGTTAAATCCTTCTGGACATTCTGGGAGTTTTTCAGGTTGGGTGTAGTGGCAGTAAGGCTCACTTTCCCAATTACCATTCACACAAGTCCTGTAGACAAATTCTTTGTTTTGATTTAGGCAAATCGGGCGCGATAAAGCCCGGTTTCTAGTGCTCGGCCATTCGATTCCTGTAGAATTGTTTATAATGCTGACACATTGCTAAAATTTGTGGTTTATTGCCGTTGCGAAATTTTGGTCTTACCGTTTCTGAAGTTTCTCGGATTAGAAACATGCAAAAAAGTGGTATTAGTTTCTGGTTTGGAAAAATCATGTTGATCATGCAGGTAAAAAAAACTAATCAGAACAAGAGTATACATAAATTTTCAGGAATACAAGGCTCATATCAGTTAATAGATTAGTTTTGTCAACAAATAAAGCGTAACAAAGCACATATATTACGTGATTTGGAATCTTTTCTGAATATTATTTGAAGTAATTGCTAGTTATCAGTTGATAATTTTGCCATATTGCCATTGTTCTTTAGTTTATTTTTTTACCCTAAAAAAGATTTATGTGGTGTAATAACAAATAACTTTAAATGCTTAAAAATGCAAAATTGTTGACGTGATAAACAACAGATGTAATATATTATTATCTATTCTAATCATAATAAACTTGATTTTGGGGATCAATAAAGAGAGTAATGTTAAAAAATTCAAGAATAATACATTTTTCTGTTAATTAATATAAATAAACAATATTTTAAATGGCTAGTATAAAGAACAAAAAATCAAAAATGAACAGAATGAGAAGATTTAAATAAATAACGGGTGAAAAAATTACTATGAAAAAAATTGCTTTTTAGAGGGAGGTAAATTCATTTTAAAAAACTGTTATTGAAGCATTTATTTTGTTAAAATGCTTTGATTCAAGTTGATTTTTGGCTTAAATTTAAGCCACATTCATTGAAAATAGCACAAATTGCTTCATTTCAGTCTAAAATTGCTGTAAACATCAATAATTACTTTAATTGGTTCACTTTTTGGCTTTGATAAAGCTGTGTCGGTAATGGAGTTGTTTTATTGACACACTAATCAGTGTATAGATAGGATTAATGCAAATTCACAAATCTGCTGTTGATGTTCAACACAATTAGTCGCTTNAATGGAGTTGTTTTATTGACACACTAATCAGTGTATAGATAGGATTAATGCAAATTCACAAATCTGCTGTTGATGTTCAACACAATTAGTCGCTTTTCAGTCATGTGGGAACYASAAGTAATATTTTGTTGTATTTTTGTGACYACAGTTATTTCCCAAAATTTGGTAAGWAAAAAATCTGGTCAAATTCTYCATTTGAAATTAATTTTTTAGACTTGTCATAATATTWATGGCGTTGTTAATAACGTTAAATGGCCGAGTACTAACGCTTCYATTTTATCACAACCACCTTGTGTTGATGAGAATATGGAACTTTTATATAGAGGTTGTGTGAATGGAGTGTGGGAACGAGAACCGAAATGTTTCTACATACAAGCTGAATCTATTCCACGTTGTCCGGAGGGTTATATTGAAGTTGGTAACATTTGTTACACCTATTTGGACTCAACTTTCCCTCCGAAGTGTCCATCTGCAAACCTTTTACCTTTCCAAAYTTACAAAATGAGTGTAAACCAAGAAAAACCGTTCTGGATGCCAATCACAAGAGATTTGAGCAACGGTTTGGGACCCATGCAATGGGTGGAATTTTCCATTTTGTTCAAAACTACTTATAATAGTTCCGATTATTTGATGTCTGAAATTGGTAGTGACAAAAATTGTATTTTATACAATCGAGGTTTCATAACTGCTGTTTCTTGCAATGAAACCCACAGAGCAATGTGTGCTTACAGTATGGAGCAATGGACTGAAGATAGTGTGTGTACTAAGATGGATTATTGCACCCAAATCGACTTTTTCGATTCTTCTAAATGTGTGTGCATGAAAAACTCTTCGGAGAGTTTCCAAAAAAAAGCTGAGTTTGTTTCTCTAGTCCAAAACAATATCTATTCTGTCGTTTCAATGGGAGATCCTTGCAGTTTTGGACTTGAAAAATCAAACAACACCTACWTGTGGAGTAATTCGAAGCAAAAAATTAACTACACTTGGTGGTCACCAGACGCGGTTTTTCATGATGAACACAAATACGGAGCTGTCWCTAACGATGGTTGGATTTTAACACAACAACCACTGAATTGCTCTTTGTATGAAGTTGAAATTGAAGAAATTGAACCAAATTTATTCTTAAATTTTACGGATGTACCGGGACAATGGGATTTATTTGAATTGAAAATTACCAACGTAAACTTAGTGAAAATAATCAGTACTGAAAATCGAGCTTTTTGTTTCACTAATGCTGATCCTGAGGAGTTAATCATACGCTTTGATTCTTTGATTGTTGCCGATCAATCTGACAATACACTTTATCTCCAATTTCTGCCAAATGTAAGAGGTCCTGGACATTACTGGTGTGAAGCTTTCAAACTTCTTGATTCAACTGTTATCAAAAGTAATGTTATTTTCCATAAACCGGATTATAAACATTATGAATTTGTAACAACTTGGAAAATAAGCTACCATGAGAAGAACTCTGACCCAGTAGGCGAAGCCACAACCACTATATTAGAGAAAATTATGTCAAATGTGTGTCCACCAGATATAAAATACTTGTATACCCCAAGAATAATGAAAATGTATGATTTGAATACAATTGAGAAAACTTTGTTGGTGAAAATTCACATTACGTCTACAAACGTAAAGACCAATGAAGAGGAGGACGCTGATTATCTTACAACAAATGTAATCAAGGCTGTGGAGTCTGCAGAAGACGCAAGCTTTCTTGATTTTCTAAGTGCAGAAAACTGTTTTGAAGAAACCGATGGTGTATTAACTTGGCCAAAAACTCCACTAGGATTAGAGACAACTTCAACGGAATTTTGCTTCACTGAAAATGCTACTAGAGTTTCACGAGCTTGTCTTGGTGATTTTATTAGTGGGGCTCAATGGACGTCTTATGAGCACTGTCAACGACTTAACTACTCTCCCATGACCAACCAATTGGTTGACTTGTTGGTAAAAAATAAGCTAGATGATGAGATCTCTGWTGCTGTTTACGAAATTTCGAAAAATTACACAGTTCTTAATGCTTTGGATGTATAYCTAATTAGTGAAATGTTCAATAGTGCCAATAGTGGGTTTTCCTTACATGTAGCCGAAAATTTTGGCAAAATCGTCGACAATCTTTTAAATATTAGGGATGTTGTAATTGATTCTCAAGCAAAAACTAAAGCAATAGTCTCTTTTCTTAAATTCATAACCATACCAACTGCARGTGATTTAAAGATTGATACAAGAAATTTTGTTTTTTACTCTTTRAAAAAGCAAGACATGGTTGGAGTATCAGTAGTAGGATCAGAAGCACGAATAGAAACATCTTATGAAATCGAAAATTTTGACAGTGCTATTRTGYTAAGTTCAGAGGATGGGCCTCTAATTCCTAAGAATGCTAGAATCACACTTTCAATATTTTTTCGAGACTATTTTTTCGATCATTCGCATAAAGTCATMACTCCAATTTTTAGTTTATTTCTACAYTCTGAWTTTAATTACACAGTTGTAGTAAAATATAATATCAAACYCAATGTCATAAGTAAAATGACWTGTTTTCGTTGGAACTTTAYARCAAACAATAATTTTGGAAGTTGGGAARYTTACCCGGAGGAAAACAAAACACAAAAAGAAAATTCTCTACTCACYTGTAGATTTCCWTCTGATGGTTTCTACGGAATTAGTTTTACACCAGYAAATGARAAYGTAACCGATGAACTCATAGACGTTTTAKTGTCAAACGACACGGCTGCTGTGAAAATCGACCAACTCTCAGACATATCAGAAAAGTATGAAAAATTTAAACCGATCGATGTCTCTTTCGCCAGCAAAATCTTACAAGAAGTGAAAAGCGATGATGAGATAAGTGTGCAAAGCTTRGCCARATTTGTGAGCAACTCGCATAAAATCAAACAAGAATTTTTACTAGAAAGTCAATTRGTCGATAAAGCCACTGACAGGATCCTCCAAAACGTTGATCTCATTTTGCAAAATCACAAACAACAARTTGTGTACATCACCGAACATTTTGCTGTTTTGAAAGTAGACTTGGAAACTGTTAATTTCACTGGAGCTGTTTTGTATCAGGAGAAAACAAAAATTCATATTCGGGTGTTGCAAGGTAATGAGAGTATCGATTATAGTCAAAATTTTGACAGTGCTGTTTTATTGAGTGCGAAATTAAAACAACAGTTGGCATCACAAGGAACAATCGTTTTATCAATTTATTCAAACGACGCTCTCTTCAATGAAAAGGATCCTCATGGAACCACAAAAAATGCAATATTTGGAGTCATTTTGCCCGAAATTGGAGATTATCAAGGACCTGTTTCTATAATCCAAAGAGTCGAAGAGAATAATTTCGAAGACCAATGTGTTTATTGGCATTATAGTAACGCTACTAGTTACTGGAAAAAAGACAGCATGAACAAGACTTCGTCTAATTTCGTTCAGTGTGACTATTGGCACACGACTCATTTTGCTCTTCTGCTACTTCCAAGAAGCTATTTTAACCATTATTAYAAACTTTTAGACGTGATAACTACGATTAACAACATTTTATCATTTKTATGTCTTTGTTGTATTGTCCTYACTGCAATTYTTTTCAAACAATGGAGACGTAACAYCGGTAACCAAATCCTTCTCAACTTTGTCTTCGTTTTGTTGTTTCACACTGTTGTTTTTTACATTTCTGGTTCAATTTCTCATTTCTGTAGYTTCCTTTTTTGTACTACAATTGGTGTTCTTYTGCAYTACTTYACAATTTCTGAATTTTGTTGGATGCTTGTGATTGCAGTGTTACARTATAGACGTTTMGTGAACGTTTTAGRAGCYCCCCCAAGGAATGTTTTACTCAAAGGTTGTTTATGTGGRTGGGGAATGCCCTTAATCCCTGTTACAGSAGTCTTGGTTTTTGATAGAAATTCCTACATTTTGGATTCCAGCGATCTTTGTTATCCTTCAGGACTCAGTCTTTATTTAGCAGTCTGGTTACCAGTCGCTGTGATTATTGCMATAAATTGCGTTATTTTTCTAATTATTTTGTATAATATTGGGTGTAAAAAGTCAGATTGTGTRAGCAAAGATAAGGAAGCTATGTACCAACTTCGTTTGGCAGTTTTTCTCTTTTTTATGTTTGGTCTAACGTGGGTTTTTGGTATGCTATCCAGTTTACAAGGAGGAATATTTTTTCTGTATTTGTTCACAATTACAGCGACTTGGCAAGGTGTTGTACTGTTTTTATTTTTTATTGCGTTTAATGAGAGTACGAGAAGTTTGTATGTTCGTGCATTCAAAAGAATTAATTTCAATTTTATTGTAAATTACAAATTTTGATACAATTTGTTATCTATCTTATGTATCGCTTTCAAATAAAAATCTTTATAAGCAAATCATTCTCATTGAGTATTACTAAAGACTATTAATTTTAAAAGAGATAAATTTGGAAAATTAACCTTGAAGAAATTGCAGTATGGTAATGCGGCCTGGAAGTCGCTGCAACGTTGACATAAGATAAGATAAGCCTTAGAAAAATTTGAATCAAAACTCTTATCTTTTTTAATTTTTTTACTTTCTATTTCTTTGTATAGTCATCTAACTGAAATAGTAAATATTGACCAAAATTATAAATCTTACAACAATGCAGCTTAGAACAGAAGATGATCAGTCTGCAGTAAAATAAAAATTAGGGTTTTCTGGGTTTGAGATATTCTTTGCTCACTTCTTCTCATTATTTTAAACAGATCAGAACAGTTTTCGGAACATCTTAAACCAAGAAAACTCTGCAGACTGATCATCTACTGTCGTAAGCTGCAATATTGTTGTAAGATTTATAGTCAATATTCACTATTTCAGTTGGATGACTATACATTAATGTTATAAATAGATGTTGCAACACACTTGCATTATTATCTAATTTGCTTTAACGTAATGTTGTGCCGGATTTAAATAAAATATTTATTTTCATTATTTTCCTGTTGATAGTACTGTAAAGCCATTTTGTTAACAAAACTAATCACTGAGTAGATATTATAGAAAAGTTTCATCTTTGCTGTTGAACACAGTAAGTTGTTGTTTCCATCATGTGGAACACTCAATTTATAATTTTATTTGCACTTCCAGTTAAAGTTTTTTCCCAGAATTTAGTAAGCAGCAATTAGTTTCAACTTTAACATTTTAAAATTATTTTCTTCAGACATGTAGTAAAGTTGATGGTATTTTAAATGAAGTTATATGGCCTGGTACTAACACTTCAACTTTATCACAACCGCTTTGTGTTGATGAGAATAAAGAACTCTTGCATAGAAGATGTGTGAATGGTGAATGGGAACCAGAACCTAAATGTTTTTACGTACAAGTTGAGTCTTTTCCACGATGTCCGGAAGGTTATATCGAAAAGGATGACATTTGCTACACATTTTTGGAAACAACTTTTCCCCCAAAGTGTCCTTCTGCAAATATTTTATTTTTCTACGAATACATACACCAAGTGCAAAATGCAACTAATGTGTGGATGCCAATCACTAGGGATTTGAGCAGCGGTTTTGGCGTTATGCAGTGGGTGGAACCGTCTTGGAAATATAAAAAAACATATTCTCATTATTCGATGATTGAAATTGGCAGTGACAAAAATTGTATTATATTCAATGGAACTTCCAACATTGCTGTTTCTTGTAATGAAAAACACCAAGCGATTTGTGCTTATGGACAACGGCAATTAATTGAGAGTGGGTGTAGTATTATAGGTCGTTGCGTCACAATTGACTTTTTTGATGCTTCTAAATGTGTGTGTACGAGTATAAAAGATAATTCTGAAGAAAAGTTTCTAAAGAAAGCTGAAATTCTTTCTCCTGTGCAAAACTATATTTACCCATCTCTAGTTGGTAATGATTCTTGCAACATTGGACTTGAAAAATTAAACAACACGTACTTGTGGAGTAATTCAAATCGAGAAATTACTTACACTTGGTGGTCACAAAAAGCAGTTTTTTATGACAATCTTAAATACGGAGCTATTACTAAAGATGGTTGGATTTTAACAGATCACTCATTTGATTGCTCGTTGTGTGAAGTGGAAATAGAAGAAACGGAACCAAATTTACTACTAAACTATTCAAATATTTCTAACCAATTTATATTGGAAATTATCAGTTCAGAAAGGTTCTTCGTAGTTTTTTGTTTTACTAATGCTGATAGTGAAACGTTAAACTATCCATACGAAATCCAATATTTTGATACAATTTCACACTTTGAACCATTTTTAGAAGTCCCTGGACACTACTGGTGTGAAATGTTTAGCCTTGACTACACAACAGTTTTCAAAAGCAATGTTTATTTTTACGAACCACACATGGAATATTATGAATTTACATCAACATGGAAGATCTTTTACTCCGAGATAATCGACCCAGTCCTTGAAACAGTGAAATATATAAATGAAATTTTGTCAAAAATGTTTACATCCAACACACTATACACTCCAAGAATTATGAAAACTTATAACTTGAATACCACTGAGAACACTTTGTTGGTAAAAATTCACATCACATCTAGAAATGTGAACAATACCGAGGAATTTGAAGCGAACAACATAGAAGCGGAAATAAAATCCACTTTGAGTTCTGAGAAGAAAGCAAACTTTGTCAATCTTTTGAGTGCTAAGAGTTGTTTTAAACAAGTCGACAACAATTTAACTTGGCCCAAAACTCCTATAGACGATGCAACAACCTCAGAAGAGTTTTGTTTCACCACAAACGCTACTCGAGTTTTACGAACGTGTTCCGGCGATTTTATTAGTGGGGCTCAGTGGACATCTTATGAGTACTGTGAACAACTTAATTACTCTTCCGTGACAAACCAGTTGCTTTCCCTGTACGAAAAGGATCATCTGGATGAGGAGTCTTACAATACCATCAATGAAATTTCAAAAAATTATCAGAAATTAGGCGTCTTAGATGTATTTCTGATAGGTGAGATGTACTCCAACAGTGATCTCTCTGAACAAGTATTTGAAACATTTCTCAAAACTTTGAACAATCTTCTAAATGTTGTTGATGTCTTGATTGAATCCCAGATGAAAACCAAAGCAACGAGACGTTTTCTTGATTTAATAAATCGTAGATCAACTGTAAGTAGTTTAAATATTACAACAAGAAATCTAGCTTTGTATTCTTTGAAAAGTTTAAATACAACTACCGTTTCAGTATTAGGTTCAGAAGTAAAAATTGGTATTCCAGAAAAAATCAATTTTGATAGCACTATTGATCTACAAAACATTCCTGAAGATTCTAATATATCAATTGCACTATTTTTTAAAGACCAGTTCTTCTGCGACTTTACCAAGTCTTATAACATTATCACTCCTGTTTATTCCATGTTCGCATCTTCTGAATTCGATAAACCAGTTCGAGTCTTCTATCGAATCAATAAACCAATTGTAAATGAAACGTGTTTGCGTTGGAACTCTCACGGAAACAACAATTTTGGAAATTGGGAAGAAAGCAAAGCTGAAAAAAACAATTATCTCCTCATGTGTGAGTTTCAGGGTAATGGAGTTTATGCAGCTAATTACGAATTCGGTCCAATAAACGTGTCGAATGAACCCTTAGATATTTTAGACTCTAACGACTCTAATTACGAATATGGCCCAAAGAACGTGTCCAATAAACCCTTAAATATTTTAGAGCCTAACAACTCTAATTTCGAATATGGCCCAAAGAACGTGTCCAATGAACCCTTAGATATTTTAGAATCTAACGACTCTAATTACGAATATGGCCCAAAGAACGTGTCTAATAAACCCTTAGATATTTTAGTGTTTAACGACTCTAATTACGAATACGTTCCAAAGAACATGTCCAATGAACTTTTAAATATTTTAGAGTCTGACGAGACGCCTGCTGTGAAAATCGAATTGGTTGCAAACATTTCCAAACACTATGAACAGTTTAAACCCATTGACGTCTTTCATGCCAGCGAAATCTTAGAAAACGCAGCGAATGACGATGAAATAAATTTGCAAAGTTTGGCCGAACTTGTAAGCAACACGAATAAAATCAATCAAACAGTTTTGTTCGACAGCCAAACACGTTTTCAAGCCACTGATAAAATTCTTTTAAGTATCGATTCCATTATTCAAAACTACAAAGGCGAAATTGAACTAATTCAAACCGAAAAGTTTGCAATGATGAAGGTAAACTTGCAAGCAAGGGATTTCCAAGGAGCAGTTTTATATCAAGAAAAAGGAAAAATTAAAGTTGATCTTTTACAAAGCAAAAAGAGTATCGATTATAGGCAAAGTAATTTTGACAGTGCTCTTTTCTTGAGTGATGAACTGAGGCAACAATTAGGACCGGAAGCTGAAATTATTCTTACAGTTTTTTCAAATGACGCTCTCTTTATTGAGAAAGAGTCAAATCGAAGCACAATAAACGCAATTCTTGGAATTATTCTTCCTGAAATTGGAGAATACGAAGGACCTGTTTCCATAATTCATAAAGTCGAAGAAAACAGTCCTGAAGACCGGTGTGTTTTCTGGAAATTTGGAACCTCCACAACTTCTAGTTACTGGAAGAAAGACCCTGAAGGCAACTGTTTGTCTAATTCGGTTCAAGACTTTCCGTCTAATTTCATCCAGTGTGATTACTACCACACGACTCATTTTGCTTTTCTTTTTGTTCCTAGTTCTGATTTTGATTACAATCATGCTTCACCATTAAAATTGATAACAACTCTTACTAACACCCTGTCAGGTTTATCTCTTTTATGCATTGTCCTCACGGCTATAGTTTTTAAAAAATGGAGAAATGACACCGGTAATAAACTTCTTCTAAATTTTGTCTTCGTTTTAATATTTCAAACAATCTTTTTTTACATTTCTAGCTCAGTTAGTCACAGTCAAGACTTTCTCTGTACTATAATCGGCGCTTTTCTTCACTATTTCACAATTTGTGAATTTTGTTGGATGTTCTTTATTGCATCTTTACAATATCGACGTTTCGTGACGGTTTTGGAAGCTCCTCCAAGATATCCTTTTCTCAAAGGCTGTTTATGTGGATGGGGATTACCCCTAATTCCAGTTTCGCTGGTTTTATTTTATGATATAAATTCCTACACTTTGGACTCCACCGGTCTTTGCTATCCCTCAGGGTGGAGTCTTTATCTAGCAGTCTGGATACCAGTCTTCGTTATCATTATCACGAATTTTTGCATTTTTTTGATTATTTTACATAAGGTTTTTTATAGAAAGGTAAAAAAGACTGGCAAAAGTAATGTAACAAGACATGAGTTGCGTTTGGCAATTCTTCTGTTTTTTCTGTTTGGCTTAACGTGGATTTTCGGCGTGTTACACCAACTTAAAAAAAATATAGTTTTACTTTATTTGTTTACAATTACGGGTACATTGCACGGTTTTGTCATATTTTTATTTTTTATTGTGTTAAATCCTAGAACCAGAAACTTGAAGTTGAAGTGTTTTCGTTAAGTATGATTTCTGTATAAATACGTATTATTGTATTTGCTAATAAACATATTCGTAACAATTGTGTTTCATTAATAGGAGTAGTACCTATATTATATCACAAAGTAGAGAAGAGAATTTTTATGGCCGAGCTGTTTAGTAATAAATGCGAAGCTACAAAAATCTTTGTCTACCGTGTTTAACATATATTTTTTTTCATTACTAGCACATTTATTACCTAGAAATACAACGACGAAAAATATAATCCTACTTAATGAACATGTTGTCTCACATGTAACATGTCACAACTACTATTTTTGTTAATTCTCTATTATCTACAGAAATTAATTACTTATCTGAGTTATTCACTTAAGTTGGAAGTATTATTTTCTTCTTAGCGTAAATGAGGTTTATAATTTTTGTACTTCTGCAACTAAGTATTAAAGAAATTTTCTTACTTCATAATATAAAATATTTGTTAAAATAACAAAGAAACTGCAAAGAATAGGGAAAGTGTTAAAATTTGCCTCGCTAATATTTTAACACGAAATAAACCCATTTGTTGTTTTTGACAGTTTTGACAGAAGCATTACAGTATTAGAGTTGGGGTTATTCTGATGTTTTTAATGAGAAAATTCAAGTCTCTTTTATTTGATTTTGCATTAATTTCAATTCGAATACTTCCGTTAGTACTTGTGATGGTAATAATTTTAAATAATAATATTCTAGAAATATTTGTATTAATGTAATACTCTCCAACATGGGCATTTACCCACCTCTAACGCATTATAGCTCTTGGTTTATAATGAAAATAATTATTGACCACTAGGAGAGAAGAAAACTTTACAACCTCTTGACAAACTAAATAATGGTATCTTTTACAGCTAGATGTGATGTCTTGAAATAAACTCTTATTTCCAGTTCCAATAGTTTATTATTTACATCCAAACTTAACAGCAGAGCAAGCAAGTGTGCCCCCAGTCGCATTCCTCCCCTTCCTTACTCCCTCAAAGAAAATCCACAATAGCCGGCTTTCTATTTGAGATAAAAATTCCCTCTAATTAGCTAATCTCATTATCGCAATGAAGCACTTGATAAAGCAATTTTTGTAATTAGCTTTAGTTGTATTGAACATAATGGCAAAAGTAAGCTTGAAACTTCTTTTGGTTTACATGTTCTTAACAACAACCATAACCGTAAGTAGAAATTGTTTTTCTGAAGCAATACTTAGAAAACCATCACTAGGTTGACAAAAACCATCAAATTCAAGAGTTGCCTCAATGTCCGGATGGTTTCACCGACGCGGAAGATTTCTGTTACACCACAAGTCCACCATCGACATACCCCCCAAAGTGTGCTTTTCCAAACACCATACCTTTCGATTCCTACAAGCTAATTATTTTTGAACCGGTTTGGATGCCAGTCACGCGTGACTTGAGCAATGGTTTGGGCTATTTCTATTGGTCAGAGTCCAGTTCTTTGTACAAAACTTAGTTCAACCAGCAATGGAATCAAAAACAAAAATTGCTTGGTGTACCACAACACGTCTTACATTGTTGCGGTTTCTTGCAACGACACTTATCCAAGAATTTGTGCTTACAACAAACTCGGAAAATCAAATCAGTTGTGTCCTAGTCAGTTCAAGTGCCAGCAAAGTGATTTTAACCCCAACTCAACTTGTTTCTGTGTTACAACATCTGAAACGCAAGAACCTAAATCAGAGTTTTTGAAACCGTACCAAAACAACATTTACGGTTTCTTGACGGATCAAGTTTGCTCAAATGGTTTAGTTAAAACCAAAAATGGTGATTTTATCCGGGAAAAGTCAGGACACAATCTGAGTTATTCTTATTGGTCTCCGAAAGCCATCGTGGATGGTGGTTTTCACTACGGGGCTTCGACGTCCGATGGTTGGATTTTGACAGCTCATCCCCTCCCTTGCACTTTATTCGAAGCCAAAACTTTGAATTTTGAGCCGAAACTTGACCTCACATTCAACTTCACTTCAATGACATTCACACTAAACGTTTCCAACATTGCTGGCTTGAAAATTCTAGATTCCGATGTCGTGGTTTATTGTTTCACTGATGCTTTCGCAGCTTTGAACTACAGATACCCGATTTTGGTAAAAATATCTCCTAACGTATACGCATATTTATACGCTCCTGGTAGCTATTGGTGCGAATCTGTCCGATATAATGACTCAAAAGTGATCAAAAGTCGTGTGTTTAATCTGGATGTGTATTTCAATCAAAGTGCAGAATTTGTGGGAATTTTTTCGTTGACTTACAACCAAACTATCAATCCCTTGAGTGAAGATATCGAAGACGTGATTCACACACATATATTTTCAGTGCTTGAGGCTTTGACTTATATAAAAAACAGCTATGCGTGGAGATTTATGAAGATTGTTGATTTGGATGAGACGAACAAGAAAGTTTCGATCAACATTCATTTTACTTCAGCACCAGACGAAGATTTATCGGATGAAGACAAATACAGTAAACTTAAAGATACTCTATTTGAAGCTTTTACCCACATTACTAACTTTTCAAGTAGTGATTTTTGCCCATCTGAGACCACAGACCATCTAACATGACCTTTAACTAAAGCAGGAGAAAGTGCAATCCCTTTAGAATATTGTTTTGATTCAAATGGCAATTTAGTGACTAGATTTTGTAACTACAACTTCATGGACGGTGCAAAATGGTCATCATTTCAGAATTGCAGTATCGCCAATCACTCAGAAACGACCTCAAAGCTACTTATTTACACACAGAATGTTAATAAAGAGAGTCTTCAAGAAATAGTTGGCCTAACGAGACAAGGAAATACTTTTGGCCCTTTAGACGTGTTTCTAATCGGAAAAATTTTCAAAAAAGGTCTGAATATTGACGAAAGCATTGATAGCTTTGTGGAAACTCTTAGTAATGTGATGGACTTTGACAGAAAAATTCTGGCAGAGTCACAATTCAAGATGAATGCTACTGATGTCTTGTTGGATATTTTGCATCAAGGGTTGCAGAACAAATTGGTTACTAAAATCGAAAATAATCTTATTATTGAATCAAACAAATTTTCATGGATGGCTCAGTTAGCTATCGAGCAAGATAATTCCATTTCAATGAGTCCAGATTGCATGTCTCCTTCACAAGGTTATAAATGTTTTGTTTCAATTGGTGATTACTTATGCTCCGAGTTGGAAAAATCAAAAATAATATCTTTTGTAATTTTTTTAAACGATGCACTTTTCCAAGACGAAGCACAGTGTGATAAACCTTCAAGATTCGTTTTTTATGCGGTTTTCCCCCCCGATATTGATGTTTCTAGCGAGAGTAGCTCATTTGTAAAAATTTACGATAAAATAGATTTAACTGAGGAACAGTTTTGTTCCTACTGGGAATACAACACAGAAACACAAAAGGGCAAATGGCAAAGCAACACTAAAATTGATAATTCGTCTAACTTCCAATATTGTGATTATTCAAATACCTTCAAGTTCCCTTTAGCCATCACAACTAGAACAAATTGTGAAAGTGACAACATCACTGAGAGTCTCATCGATTTGATAAACTCCACTGAACCCGCTGATGTTATTATGGAAAGATTATCGATTATTAGTGACAAGTATGGCGAGTTTAAATCACTTGATGTTTATTTTTTGTCGCAAGTGTTGAAAAAAGTGAGCACTGACGAAGAAATTGTCTTGCAGAAATTGGCTAAAATCGTCAATAATGTCGTCGCTATTGATCCAGAAGTGCTTTCAACAAGTCAGCAAGAAACAAATGCTACCGACTTGATCCTCCACTTCATCGATGTTATCATTCAAAACCATCGCTACCAAAACCACGCTGAAGTCACAAGTGATAACTTTAAAATCGTCATATCTGACATTCAAGAAACCAATTTCACCGGTGTGGCAATTGTGGATTCGCAAATGGTGGTTTTAGACGACGATTATGACATCGACGATGTGGTCGTTGACGAAAATTTGGAATGTGTTGTGGCCTTAAGTCCCGAATTGAGACACCAAATGGACACTGATTGGACCGTGAGAATCACAGTTTTCTCAAACGATGTTTTATTTAATGAAAAATCGAAGTCCGGGAATGTTAGCACGATTTTTGGTGTCACTCTCCCCGATGTTGGCCACTATTCAGGCCCCGTGCGAGTTTTTCACAAAATTGCCAAAACCAAAGTTGAAAAAAACTGCGTTTTTTGGGATTATTACAGTGGCAAGAGCGGTTTTTGGCAAAAAGACAGTGACGGAAGCGGCGAGGGACTAATCCAGTGTGATTTTTGGCACACCACACATTTTGCGCTTCTCCTCCTCGACGAAAATCTCTATCCAGGCCAAGACAACATTCTGGACAAAATCACAACAATCAATTGCATTATCTCGGGGTGTGGTCTAGGTGCCATAGTTTTGACAGCGATTTTATTCAAACAATGGCGCTCAAATAAGGGTAACCTAATTCTTCTCAACTTCGTGTTTCTTCTCATTTTCCAAATCACAGTTTTCTACGTTTCAAGCAGCGTGGATCGCAATAGTGAGGCAATTTTGTGCATTTTTATCGGTGCTCTTTTGCACTATTCGGTAGTGTCGGAATTTTGCTGGATGTTGGTCATTGCGTTTTTCCAATTCCGGAGGTTTGTCAAAGTGTTGCAAAAACCACTGAGCAGAGTTTTGCTCAAAAGTTGCTTTTTCGGCTGGTTTGTGCCTTTGATTCCCGTCAGCAGTGTCCTAATTTTTGATAGTCACACTTACACTGCGAGCAAAATTGGTCTTTGTTACCCTTCAGGGATGATTTTTACTTTTCTTTTCTTTTACTATTCTTCTTTTTAATTTCGTAGTGTTTGTCAGGATTGTACAAAGTGTGGTATTCCGAAAAAGCGAAGGGGTTTCTAGTGGTTCAAGCGATTTCAAATACCAAATTCGGCTTTTTGTTTTGCTTTTTTTTAAGCTGGGGATCACGTGGATTTTTGGCTTGTTGGCAGAATTAGATTCTGGAGTGGTTTTCGATTATTTATTCACTATTACTTCCACCATTCAAGGATATGTTCTATTTTTGTATTTCATTTTGTTTAATCCTGATACCAGAAATCTGTATGTACGTGCTTTAAAAAAGCTTTTTAGTTAATTATTCGCTATCAGACATATTTATTAATGCGTAAAGCAATTTTAATCTTGTTGATACAAATAATCTGTATCAAACGCATATCATTAGAGATAATAAATAACGTTCCAATCAATTGCTTTAATTAACCAAATTAACTTGAAATGATTTTGTGTGCGAAACGATTTCTTCTATTTCTTGTGACAATTGATTCACTAGCAGTAAGTTTTTCAATTCAGAAATTCTATAAATAATAAAATTCAAGACTTTGCAGATAAATACTACCGACGATTATGAATCACATATTTCGGAGGAATTTTTGTGTTGGAACAACACTCAAGATTGTGTCGCGTGTAGTGACTTTGGGAAAAAAAGTGACAAAAAGTGTTGTTTCAAAAACGCTAAAATTGCTAACATCACATCTGACTTATTATCCTTATTAGAAAGTAACTCCACAGTCCAGGAAATTACCCAACAACTTTTGAACATTTCTCAGGAATATCAAAAATTTGCCCCTTTTGATGTCTTTCTTGTGGGTCAAATTTTGGAAAAATTTTTGAACAAAACCGATTTACTATTGTTTGCCGAAATTGTGAGTAATTTACTAGAAATTGATGAAAACATTTTTTTCAAAAGCCAAACAGAGTTTCACGCTACTGATACACTTATAAAACACATAGATGAAATCACTCAAAACAACGAACCTGATTGTGTTTTAACCAACATCACCACAAGAAATTTTTTATTATTTGTGTTGGATTTGAGCGAAATAAAAATCAGTGGTTTAGCTCTTTTTAGTAAAAATCATCATTATGTAAATCTTCTACCACAGAATGCTAGTATTGGTGAAATATCAAAACTTGCAGGTTTTGACAGTGCTGTGCTTTTTAATCCCAAATTAAACTCAAAAATCGTAGTAAGTATTTTTTTGAAACAGGGTTTTTTCACACAACTTAGGGTAAATAATTTACTTGCATGCACAGTTTTTGGTATATTTTCGAGTATTCCTGATCCTGTTTCAGTTTATTACAAAGTTTCTGATACAGCAAAAATGTGTGCTTATTGGTCATTAAATTCTAGCGATTGGGAGCAATATGACAGTTTAGATCCAAATATAGAGTCACTAATTGGGTGTAAAACTCGGAACAAAATCCACTTCACTGTAGTTTCGAATCAAGAAAATAATGCAGAAATTCAATGGAGCATTCCTTTAGTCATTAGCATAATTTGTTGCTTTTTGTCCATTCTTGGTTTTTGTGGTATCGCTCTAACAGCAATTTTGTTCAAGAAATGGCGTCAAAATACAGGAAATCAAATATTGCTTAATTTTGTATTTGCAGTGTTAGTGCAATTTTTACTAAACACTACTGCCACTACAATTTTTTGGAAAATATCAACCGGTGACGCAATTTGTTACAGTTTTGGTATAATAAGACACTATTTTGTTTTAGCCCAATTCTCTTGGATGCTTGTTTTTGCAATATTACAATTTAAGCGTTTTGTGATTGTTTTTGGGGGGACTTACAACAATATACTGTTAAAAGCGTGTCTTTTGGGCTGGTCTTTGCCTCTACTGCCTGTAATAACACTTTTAATTTTTGATCACGAAAACTACGAGAAAGAGTGCTTTCCGCGAGATTTGCCTTTACTTTTTAGTGTTTGGGTCCCGGTTAGTGTTGTTGTGATTATAAATTTCATAATTTTTGTTTATATTTTTTACAATATTTTGTTCAAAAGTGTTGGGAAACCGCATGGTGGCAGTAATGGGATTTTGAGTCAGTGGCGTATTGCAATTTTGTTATTTTTCCTACTAGGTGTTAACTGGTTGTTTGCACTGTTATACGCTTTTTATCCTGATAATAACGTTTACAATATACTGATGGTTAGTACTAATTTGCAAGGTTGTGTCATTTTTTTGTACTTTATTGTGTTTAATAAGGGGACAAGGAATTTGTATTCGAAAATGTTCAAAAAGTGTTGTAATAAAAACTAATTTGTTTACTGTTTTTTAAGTAACACTGGTAGTGTTGTTGAAACAGTGACTGGTAGTTTGGATCACAATTTTAACGGAGCACAAATTTTTAGACAGTTGTATATTAGACACTAGATGAATAAATTACGTGTTTAAATGTTTGTATTTTATTTTTTAGTCACAAATTACACGAGAGAGGAAACAATGTTATTTACTTAACATTGTACCATTTTATTTAAACATTGATAATAAATTGCAAAAAATTTTTGTATGCATCCTGCTGTAAGTACATACATAACAGAAACAATAAAATGAACCACATCTCATCAGCAAAGATTAGTTCTACATTTTGTGTTGTTGAGGCTGCAGTAGGTAGAAAAAAATGAAACATTTTCTTTTAATTTTAGTCATTATTCATGTAATTAAAAAAGTAAGTACTTATTGCGATTTTTTGAATTTAGCTTGTAATTTCTTGTTTACAGGTTCGTCCATTTGAAGACACGATTTGCGTTATTTTAACACGAAATTTCGTCGAACCACAATCTTCATGCATAGATCGAGTACAAAATATTTTCTACAAAAACTGTTTACATGAAATATGGGACACCGAGTCTAATTGCTTTTTTTTCAACTCTGGAAAATTACATCAAACTTCAGACTTTACCAAGTTAAGTGATTGTGCAAAAATGAAACAACACAAGCAGTGCAAAATTCAACTCTGCTTTGATAGTTGTGACGAGTGGTATTTTTTGGAAGAAAGTGAGAAAAATGCCACTTCTGGTTATCTTCAAAGAAATATTTATGTAATGTTAATCAAGAAAGTTTCTTTGGTAAAATTTATCAAAATTTTTGATGGGACATTTAATGTAGGGCATAGTATTGAAGATGGTGCATTTTTCAACAAAAATAACATTTATGCAGCTATTTCGCTTAATCAAAATAATGTTTCTTTTTTTAAACCGTTGCGATTGCTTGAATTTGATGTAATACTTAGAGTTCCACATAGTTTAGATTTTGCAAAAACCGACTTTTTAAATATTGTGCTTTTCAAAGGTTTTGGTGAAATAAGAAAAAAATTTGCTTCTCAAGATTCGAAACAATTTGACAGTTTAGAAAATTCGATAAAAAAGTCTTTAGAAAAATTTATTGAACCAATCGATTTTTTCACACTTGATTTTTGCTCTTCTTATTCTGTGAACTATTACCAAAACAATGTTTGGAATGACGCCACTTATTCGGTCAAATATTGTGCAAGTTTTGCAAAAAGTGGTTCTAAGTGGTACCTTGTTGACGATTATTTCAATTTAGATATTCTAAACTTTGAAAATACTAACGTTTTTGTTATAAAGTCAGATTACCTAACTCAAAACTTTAGAGAAATTACCAATAGTCTTCCCAAAATCGAAAAAAAATACTTCAGAAATGAAACAAATTTGTTTAGTGCTATTACACCTTATTTGTTGCTAGTTTTTGATTTGGCAAAATTGGAAATTAGCAGTTTGATTATTTTTAACAACACCAACAATATTTACACAAAAATTTTGAGTGGTGAGGTGAATGTTACAAAGATCACTAGTCTTGAACACTTCGGTAGTGCAATAGTGTTTAATTATAATTTTACAGAAGAGATTGGAGACTTGCTAATTATTGTAAAGGTTTTCAACAAAAGTGTTGAAATATTTTTCTCAAAAGATTCCGTTGTTGTCGACGCTGTGGAACAAAGAATTTGCAAAAATTCATCTGACGACGTCGTGATTTTTTGTGACGTTTTACCAAATAGTATGTCTAATTTAGCTGAAGTCATTTTGTATTGCACAAATCTGGTGTTTTTAGCATTGTCGATACCGAGTCTTTGTGGTATTGGTCTCACAGCAATACTTTTTAAACAATGGCGCCGAGAAACAGGAAACCAAATTCTGCTAAATTTCGGTTTTGCATTATCTGCTAAGCATTTTTCATCATTCTGTTTTGAACAAGCGGTTGATGTGCAAGCCTTAAATGGGCCTTCCTGTTACATTTTTGGGGTTTTATACCATTATTTTCAGCTAGCGCACTTTTCTTGGATGTTTGTTTGTGGAATTCTGCAATTTAAGAGACTTGTCATAGTTTTTGGAGGAATCGATTATCTGCTTCCGAAAGCCTGCCTTCTGGGTTGGCTTTCACCAGTCGTTCCCGTGGTACTTCTTCTAATTTCCAATTACAAAAATTACGAAGAATTGTGCATTCCGAGAGATTTTGGGCTTATTTTTGCCATTTGGGTTCCAGCAGCTAGCATCATATTTTGCAATGCCATAATTTTTTTATACATTTTTTATCACCTTTTGTGCAATAGGCCCCAAATTCTTCAAAGCCAAGCCAGTGATATACGAGTTTCACGATATGTTTCACTTGCAATTATACTTAGTTTTATGCTTGGTATTAATTGGGCGTTTGTTCTTGGAGATATTTTATATCCTGAAACTTTTTTCTTTCGCTTATTTACCGTCAGTACCAGCCTCCAAGGTTTTGTTCTTTTTCTCTTTCTTATTCCACTAAACACAAAAACGAGAAACATGTATCTTCAACTTTTCAAGAAATGGTTTAGGTGTAATTCACAAGTTTACATAATCAATGATACTTCAACTGATTGTTTATAATTTTTCTTGTATTCAAAAGTGTGTCTTTTCCTTCCATAGGTAGAAGTTACTGCTTGAAACTTGTCCAACCAAAAACTTTAAAAGTAAAAATTTCTTTTGATATCCCAATTTCAGCCATTATAAATTCAGAAGCATGTTTTTCCGTTTCTATGGAGGAGGTAATTGGCCACTTTTCTTTCTGAAATTATGGTGGAAAACCTTAGTTTTTTGTTTAAGGTCCTAGGAAATACACTTTATTCACAATCACAAAGTAATAATCAAATTACCTTGCATGTAAAATGTTAGAAAGAATAACATTTCAATTTCATTTAACAATTGATATGAAATATTAGGTCCAAGTGGTCATTTCCTTACCAGCTGATATGTGATATGACAGTTCAGGTTGAGAAATGACCACTTCTCAACCAGAAAACTGATAAGGAAGTGACCACTTCCCCACCTGAACTGTCATATGCTCATACAGGATGTCCCAGCGAGTTGAAAAAGTTCAATAGTGACATTTAAGTGGTAGTATAGGACATTGATAGATACGAATCTAGTTCATGGCCTAAAATTATTTTCAACTATACAGCGTGTCTCAAAAATAAGTTACAATATAATACAAAAACAAAGACGTCTAGAAATATTTTTTTTACTACCGCAAAGAAAAAAGTACAAGCTATAAGGTTGTAACATTTTTTAGTGTGTTGGATTTGCAAAGATAAAAAAAATGAAGGCGTTTGTTAAAAGTTCAATAACTTGAAAAATTTTAATGGAACACCCTATTTATTGTTTTTGCATTTAAAAGATTATTAAATTGTCTTTTTAAAATTATTACTTTTAGGTGTTTATAATTAATAACTAAAAAGATATTTAACGTTAACCATTAAAAAAAAAATTACTATTGTTTCAGTAGCCATAAAGTGCACAGTTGCACAAGAGATGCAAGAAATATTATTTAATAATCACATTTGTGTTAAACTGAATTATCAATTATCAATTCTAGTGTTTTATTTACATTTTTTAAGTTATTTAACTTTTAACAAACTTTTTAATTTGTTAATCTTTACAAATGCAAAACACTATAAAATTCCAACAGCTTTAAATTCTGTTTTTTCTTCTTTACAGAAGTAAAAAAAATGTTCTAGCTGTCTTAGTTTTTATGGAATAAATTTTTAAAAAGTTCATGTTTTCGTCAAAAAAAAGTCTTACTTCTAAAACTAAGCAAAATTGACTAATAAAAGTTTAGCGTAAAAACATTGTTTTAAAAGGCTACATCCAAAAATGCAAAAAAACATACGGTGATTCATTTAAAAAACACAAGTTTGTATCGTAACTTATTTTTTATAAATAATTGTAGTGAGACTTTTGTGAAACTCCTCTAGTTACAATCGCTAGGAGATAAGAGTTATGCATTTACAAACGTTCAATAAATGTTATATTAAAGTTTATTGAGTTATGCAATTCTATAGCGAAAGGTTACAGTCTGCTTCAAATATCGTCAAAAATCTCGTACAGCACTTCCTTCACAGTCCTGTCATGAGATGGAATTAATTAATCCTTTCGAATCCTTGCACAATTTTGATGTTGCATGTCGTGCGACTCCATTGAGCAAGGATGACATGACTCTATGCGTGCAATGGGAAAAAATGGATTGCAGACGCATTTCGTAATTGGTTGAAGAAGACGCTCAATTTCAGATGACTCGCAACCGACCAGAAAATTGAAATATGGACACACTTTTACCGGTTTTTGGGGCAAGGTCAAACTGTATTGTGTGAAAATTAATAAAAAAGTTTAAACAAAAAAATTATTTATTTGAATGAATAAAATCGAAAACTTATAGTTAGTTACTTTCCTTTTCCAAGCGGAACTTATACTTTTTCCGGTGATGTTGAGGAAAATCCGGATTAAATATTTATTATTCATTCACTCATTGTTATAATGCAAATCTAGTCAGGTTTCTTAGTCATGACTGGGATAAAATTTAATTTGAAAAATTATAAAATTTGTATTTGTATAAACTGTAAGATACACGACATTCCATGTGGTGAAAATGCCAACATAGACCACAAGTAAATATTCATGTGAAAACGCTTTCAGAATGAATCACAAGGACTACTTCCGTTACTTTAAATAATTTTAAATAGGTAAAAAATGTATGAGAGAATAAAAGCTAAGCAGATTTGTAATCTGTGAGCTTTTTTCTTTAAATTAAAGTCAAGTAATTTGTCAAAATGAGTAATTTAATCCTCATTTTTGTCTCTTCTTTCTAATAAGAAAGTTTGGGTTAATTTACTCTCGTTTCACGGCATTATAATCCCATATGTCAAAGACGATTTTCCTTGGTCAATTTATCACCGAGCCCTTGTGTATCATTAGCATGATTTATGAGCCGCTACTGATGCGTTAACAACCTGTTTCTGATTTTGTTCAAGCATAATCAGGAAATTTGACTTAAATAAATAGTAAAGTATGCTTTTAGAACGTCCTGTAATGAAAGTGCGCTCGTCTTCGTGTGGATAATTGAAGGATGTTCCGCTGCACTTTCAATTTTAGCATCACACAATACGCACATTTAAAAATCGTTAATTCCCAGTGACCACAATTCATAATGTTGCATAAGAGTCTTTTTCGGGCATCAAACAATGCTTTTGACACGGTAGGAGAGCCGGCGGCTGGGCAACTTTCTACGAGCCCCTTTCTTCCCCTTCTCTACAAGAACCAAAGAGATCTGCAGCTTCTTCAAGTTGGTGTCAGTACTGCCGAACGCGATGGACTCTGTTGAGTGACTGTGAAGTGATTTGTACTGATTCAGGATGTGGATTAAGACGATAGTGAGTGGTTTTGAGTAATTTAATTGTGACTGAAATATTTTTTCGAAAAAAGCCGAGTCGAATTTATTTCCAATTATTTTTGTAAACACTAATTGACCGACCTCAAAATCTGACACCGTTTGAAAATTCGTTTGTGGGATAAACAAACAATTATCTGAAATTTTACCGCTTTGGTGCAAAAAATTGTGTCACAGTTAATTTTCAATTTTATCATTATTTTGTCGTCAAAATCAAAATTTGCTTTCTAATTACATTACTTTCAAGACGATTCGTTGATTAATTTCGGATCACGTTGCGGTTTCTAATTAATATGTCACTTTTACTTAAAAACATACATTTTTGTGTTAAAGTCTACCTTATTGCAAGTTGTAATTTAACAGAAAGTGAACATCGATTCTCTTTTTTTGCCACTAAGATGGCAAGACGACGTATGGAAAAGTGGTTCCGCGTTTTAATTTTCTACAAATTATCTAACTTGTTTGTTACAATCGAATGCAAATGTTGTTATTAAAAATGAGCCGTCGGAAAATTTCAGTGGCCACTTTCTAATACAAATCTTCCATTTGGTTAAAAAATGATTTTAATAACATCCCATAGCATTTTCCAATCAATATGTAACGTATTTTGTAATCAGCTTGAAGCTGTTATCAAGACTTCCTAAGGAATATTTTTTAATTTTTATACAGGAACTTTATTTATAGATTGCATGGTTCTTATTTTTTTATGATTACTTATAAAAATATTACAGAATATAATTTTAAAAAATTAATAAATTACACATTGATTACCTTTATTTTTTATACTACCTACGAGGTAAATAAAAAGCACGGAACCAAAGGTTTTTTGCTTAAACTATTTATTTTTAGAAAAACTAATTGATGAATGATAAAAAAAATGCAATGTTTTATCAAGAATAAAAATTTTCGAATTTTTTGTTGTTTTGAATTCAACAATTTTTTTATTTTTTTAAACGGCAACCCAGTATAAAACCATTTTTCTCATAAAAGTTATGATCTAAGGATTACAACTATCTACTTTTATTTTGTACTCAATGTTAAAGAGTGCTTTTATCAACTAATTTCAGTAAATAAAGTAGTTTTTTATCGCCTAGTGAAATAAAGTAATTTTTATCTACTATTTATATTCAAGAAATTCTGGTAGATAAGTACAAAATAAAACGAAATATTATACACGAGGATAAAGATAGTTTATCTACAAAACAAAATTTTGTTTTTAAAATAAAAACACATTTTTTATATTACTTTAACTTATATTTATTATTAATTTCTGGAGGCAATTGATTAAAAAAAAACCCACTTGGTCCCATACTTTATATTCACCCTGTATGTAGTTTATCGTCGATTTTAAAGTGATTTCAACAATTTATATGATGTTGATAAACGTCGTAATACTTACTTACAAATTTTTCAGTTTCTAACATTTACAAGAGATTTTGTTAATTTCAAACTCGACAGTACCTCAAGAATAATTATTACTTCTCTTCTTAAAATAATGTTAAAAAAGAATTTCTTAATACATAATATCCGATGAGTGTCTCATTATTTTGTCAAAACTAACGTAAATTTTCTAATTAAAAAAACTAATGTCTCACAGCGTTTTGACCCTTTTAGATATAATTTAAATACCAAACTCTTCTTTGGAAACTCAACGTTTGAAACCTGTTTCTAACGTTTTATAATAATGAGGAAAATTATTCTAACTATAGACCAGTTTTGACCCTAAAAAAATAATAGGCATTTTAGGTTTTTTTATTTTCCGGTTAAGATTTCTAAAACAGATTAAATAATTATTCAAAGAGACCAGATTCTTAATAAAACACCTGCTGACGATTTTACTGTTAAAAACAACAATTTTTAGTTTTTTTCACTGCTCCAGTTGGAGCTATTTATTAGTTTTCGGTGTCAAAACACGCCCAAATTAAATTACTGTTTATTATTGTTATCCAATATCTGGCACATCATTTGCAATGTAAATTTAAGCAATAAATTGCACAGCTAACTGTAACTTCTTCCCATCGTGGTGAAACTTGTCAAAATTTCACAATTTCCTTGCACTAAATCCATTGATGCAAAATGACCACATCTTCTCCCAAACTCACTTTTTTTACATCACACTCCCACGCAAATGATTTAATTGTCCCTAATTATGGTAATGAGCGATTGAATTTTTCCCATCATCTCCATCGTCCAATTGTCTGGATTGCGTAAAGCGTCACAATTCGGCTAAATTACCGTTTTTGTTGTCGATGAAAACGGTGATAATCCTGTGAACTGTGACAACTCAAGTGATGAATTCTTGGTGTAAAAGCAACCGCAAGTCGCGAAAATTGTCTGCTATTTTCTGGTCTATTTTAAACCGCGACCTCGTTCAAGTTCTAGGTGAAGGCCACGGCTGCGCCCAAATCCGGTACCGGACTTTACATAAGGGGTGAATAAAGAGTTAGAAAGTCGTGAAAGTCCCCCAGGACGTGGTGGTGCACTTTCGGTTTCGTGGCCCATTTCGAGTTCCGTTTGTAGAGAAACGCGGCACGTGTGTTGCATTATGTAGTGGTTGGAAACTTGGAGGCATTCCGTGTGTAAAAGGACAAAACGGTCGCAACTCTAGGTCGCAGACTTTCATCATTGCCTTTAAAGGTCGCTTCGCTTCTAATTGGAGTAGAAATTGCACGATGGTGTCAATAGAGATGCTTTTACACTGTGTAACACTTTATCGGATCATAATTATTTAATAATAATTTAATTGGGGCTAGAGACGGTGGTCAAAAAAGTTAAAAAACGAAAAAACGGTTTATTCTACTCTCACTAAAAAGTGGTGATTGTTGGCTTTGGATATGTTTAGTAGAACGGAAGCTTTTTTAATTAGAAAAAACTCGTCCGAGTAAAATTCCAACACCACAAAATTTGGAATAATTTATAACACTTTTCACTCAATTATTAGCTTATTAAAAGCTGAAAAATCAGAGAGATTTTCATAAAATTTGTACACATTATAATTGATCTTTCTTATAACTTGGATTGGCTCATCACAATTACCCCGAGCAAATTCTTGAAAAAAAGTCTTTCTTTCACACAGAATTCGTCTTAAGTATTAATTAAAAAGAAATTAATAGAAGTTTTACTCGAATTATTCAATTCTTAACGTTCGTGATGCTTATAACGTTTTTTGCACGGTAGAAACATTTTTACATTGATCTGAATAATTATTTGAATAAAAATAATCAATTGTGTCGTTTCATTTAAGACTTAAAGTGTTGCCACGGTGTTTCACGAATTGTTATAAATTTAATGAATTATTGTTAACAATAGTTAAGGTTGATGTTGTCTAGACGAAAGTTTGTTGATAGTTTGAAAAAAATACACCTTTGAAAAAACAGCTTAGAACATTTCATGAGTTTTCTCAAGAAAAATGTGTGATTCAGAATTCCTGAAATATTAAGATTTCGATATCAAAATGCCTATAAAATTTTTAAAAGCTGGTGTGGGGAAGAGTTGTGAGATTGGTAAAAAAAATTACTGAAAAAAAACTACTGAAGAGGCCGGAGGATTTACGTTGAATTAGTTTCTATTAATATGAAATAATTTGTTGGGATTATAATAAATGTTTTGTGGATTTTATTTAATTAATGTTTGAAAGTAACTAAAAGTGTTCTATCGTGCAAAAAAGATTTTAATTTATTACCATTTTAGCTTTGGCTTGAAAAAAAACCTATATTTATACCTACATTTTGTATTTGACTTGGCATTTGACTAGTTTTTTGTTAAATATATTCAACGAGAAAGTTATTTCTTTTGTATTGGTCAATGAGGAGCAAATGAGACGCTAAACCAGTTCTGTTTATGTGTGTTAATGTTACCGATAATCTTATTTATGTTTCTCATTGCTATTTAGTAAGTAAACGTACAAAAATTTTGCCAATAAAAGCCACAAATAACACTAAATATTGTTACAATTCAGGATACAGCCTCTTTGTTTTCTATTTTAATAGTCTGCAGTAACAAAACATATAAGATTATTATTTTTCCAACAGAAATAAATAAAGTCAAAGTGCAAATTTTAAACCCTCATAATTTCGAAATTTTTGCAGATAAAATTTTTTAACATTTTTTCCATGTTCCTGGTATCTTATTTTCTTATTTGGCATTTTTCTCACAAGAGCGAGTTCTGAAACATCCTGTAGATAGGTAAATAGTGTTCATAAAGTAGTTTTTGACAGATAAGTCCCAAAAAAGTGAAGTTTGTTAGATGTGTATAAAAAAATAAAACTTTACGGCGAAAAAAAGGATCGTAGAAAGACCATTTTTGTAATGAACGCCTAAAAAATAATAAATTGTCCTCAAACATTAATTAATTTGTATTATCACATTGTAATGGAATGGAAATAATAAAAAAAATCAGAAAATAACCTGTTTGTGAAATCGCCCGTAAAGTTTCCCAAAATAGACCGTAAAGAACTACTATTTCTATTATTGATATTAGAGATATTAATCGAAAAATTAAAAAAAAAGTCATGCAATTTTTTTTTAATTTTAGTATAATTTAAAAAATTGCGATTTCAGAAAAATACGTACCTCATTACCAAAGTTAATTTAATTTTTTTGCTTTGTGCCTATTTCTGCTGAAGCCGCAAATTCTTTGTGTGATTTACTCAAATGGTTTTAATTTGAGTTAGCTAATAAACTGTTGTGTGAGACAAGAGCTGTGATGTAAGATATGGCAACTCATCATTCATTTCCTAGTTTGGCAAAATTAGAAATTTTACCACCGCCCTGTTGAGAATGTAATAATGTAATTGCAATTAGTGTTTCTACACTAACTTTGATGACATTAAAATTTATATTTTATTTAATTTTCTTTTAAGAACGGTTTTGTGTTGTGTTGGAATGTTGAGCGCTTAATTTTAATAAGAAAGTGCGTCTGATCTCCGAGTAAGCATCCTTTTCTCTTGTAGGTGTTAGTAGGCTGCGTCCTCGCGACCTTGGGCGCGGAAGAGCAACGTTCGAAGAAGAAAGAAGATCCTCGAGGCAAACGCAATCTCCAGTACTTGGCTCACCATTACAACGGTCCTCATTCCTACCGACTGGAAAGGCGGATATCCACGGGTTCCCAAATTCCATCATTGTACCATTCTCAGTTCTTCCCAGGTCCTAGGTCCTACTCGCCGTATCACAAAGGTAGACCACATTCTCTATATCCGCCTCCTTATGCCGTTCAAATGGAACCTCTCGTCCACTACTCGCAACGAGATCCTTTGTACGATACTAACACTTTATCCCTGAATGCAGATGGCCAAGACGACCTCTTAACCGATAATAACCACCTTAGTGAGAACGTTTACGGGCCCCAAAAGCACGTCGTCGAAAGACCGGTCTACATTAAAGAACCCGAACCGATCATTGAGATTATTATCAAGGAATCGAACGTTACTTTGCCGCCGCCTCCAGCGCCACCCACACCGCCACCGAAGAAAAAGGAACAAGTGCAAGTGTTTTACGTCAAGTATAAGAAAAATCCCAACGGACATGGAAAAGAAACTGTGGTTTATGATAAACCGATCCCTGCTATCTCGCAACCAGTGCCAGAGGAACACGAAGAACCCCAAACTTACCACCACCATCACCAAGAAGTTGTAACATCACCACCTCCACCCAGTACAACTCTTCGTACGATTATTCGACCCGATTCAGAGACTTATCACAGTCCCAGTGGCGTCAAAGTCACCTTTGGAAAAGAATCCTTCGATTATGATAAAAGATCAAGCAAACCTGAAGATCTGAAAGCTTCACCTGGTGATCACAGATCAGTGCAGTTCCCTCAAGGAAGACAATTATCTTCGTTTCCTCCAAGTGTCCCCCGAAGACCCTCTAATCACAATTTCAACCCTTCAACAAACACGCGTCAACCTCAACCTTACCGACCATTCAACTTCTTCAGACAACAAAATTATCCTCGGCCCAACCCTCAACAGTACTCAACTTTACCCAAATTTCCCGAATTTCCTCAACCCTCAAAAACCAATCAACGGTTTCCTCCACCAAGACCGGTCCCACCTCAATTCCAACGCCAACCAGTGCCTTACCAACCATTTGAGGCTTTGAGGACTCAACCGCCGATCCAGTTCAGGCCTCAAACTCACTTCCCGATAACTCAAGCACCTCCGATTACGGAAAAACCGGTGCATTTCAACCAGTTTAGACCTCAGAAACCATCAGGACAACAATATCACACCCTTCCTCAATTTCACCAAGAACCGAGTCACAATTTCCAACAAAGACCAATTGAAGCTCAATTTCACCAAAGACCGGAACCTCAACCACAATTTCAACAACCACAACAAAGGCCGGAGCCTCAACATCAACCACAATTTCAACAACCACAACAAAGACCGGAGCCTCAACATCAACCACAATTTCAACAACCACAACAAAGGCCTGAACCTCAATTTCAACAACAATTCCACAATCAACCTAGCATTATACCCCCTGGGGGCGAACTAATTCAATCTCTTCCTAAATTCGAGCAACATATTTCAGTCTCAGAACCTAGTTCTTCCCAGTTTCAATATAAACAACAAGAGCCACAACAACAGTTCCAGTATCAACCACAATCCAAACAACAGAAGCCTCAACAACAGTTTCAATATCAACCACAACCCAAGCAACAAGAACCACAACAACAGTTCCAATATCGGCCACAACCCAAGCAACAGGAGCCACAACAACAATTCCAGTATCAATCACAACCCAAGCAACAAGAGTTCCAATATCAACCGCAACAATCGTCAATTCAACTTGAAAAACCCAAACAACAACAACCTCAACACTCCCCTGATCAACTTCAACAACAACTACGCGAAGCTAACGCTTTCCAGGAATCAATCCGGCACTCCTCACCCCAGTTTTTCAACTTTCAACAACCCCAACACAATTATTTCCAAACATCCACAACTCCTAGACCAACAACTCCCACGAGTACAACAACGCAAGAACCGGAAAAACCATCCACGACGACTAAAGACCCCAAAGTGTTGAATGCACAACTTCCAGATGAAGTTCCTGATGATCTCCGCCAACAACTCCTCTCGTCTGGAATTCTCAACAATGCGGATATTTCCGTTTTGGATTATGATAAAGTCGGGGATATTCCACTTTCGGCGCTTCCTCCAGACCAGTTGGCTAATTTCTACAGTGCCGGAGGGGCTCAACAGATAGGAGCTGGGAGTGAGCCAGTGCCGGCAGTGGCGGAGAGACAGTTCGATGCGGAAGCTTCGGAGATACATGCTGTTACTGCCAAGCCAGAGGTGCAGATGAAAGTTGTGAGATATGACCCGGAAAGTGATCGGGGTCAACAAGTACAAGAAGCGTATGTTAAAGATGATGCCACGCAGGTGGAACCGGTGGTGCTTAATGACGACAAATATAACAGGTATGAAATATTTAAATCCAATTCACAAAGAAACACAAAGAAATAAAGATTTTTACTTCAAGATGTCAAGAATTTTCGAATTAGTGTTTTCAAAAAAATTTTTGGCATTTAATTTTTCGGATAAGTTGTGAAAGATTTTGAATTTTCTTCGGTTTAAATGCAAGTCTGAAGACCTTCACTGTCTTTTAAAACGCTATTATTAAAAAAATTTGTACTGATTTTTTTAATTCGAGAATTTTTCAATATTTTTTTTGTTTTGTTGCAAGTCTAGAGAATTTTTAAAGCTTAATAGTTCCATATTTAAGATTTATCGTATCATTTAAGATTTAATTTAAGAATGTACATTTAAGAAGATCAATTATGCATTTTCAATGGTAACATTTATACTATCATTTAACATTTAAGCTTTTATATTTAAGATTCAATTTAAGAGTTTGCCAACTTTTAACTTTTTACTTTAAATGACAAATACCTAATAATTACTTATTATACAAGACGATAAAGAAATTGTTTATCTACGAGTGTAAAAGTTAAGTTTACAATCACGAGTGGACTTTTTTCACGAGTAGATAAACAATCTTTATCGTCGTGTATAATATTTCGTTTTATTTTGTACTCACCTACCAGAATTTCGGGAATATAAATAGTAGATAAAAATTACTTTATTTCACTAGACGATAAAAGACTACTTTATCTACTGAAATTAGTTGATAAAATATAAACAGTAGATAAAAATTACTTTATTCAATCCCCTATGTTAAAATTGAATTTTATCTACTCTTTTCTTCATGTTAAAATGAAATTTTATCGTCTAGGTGATAAACAAATACATCCATTGTTGTATATTTGCTGTTGTTAGTTGCTAACGACCTTTGACATTAGATTTCATTGTTGAATTTTATTTTGACATTTATAAATATCGACCAAATTCACTACAAAATTAGTGAGGATTGAATAAAATTTTATATTGTACACGACGATAAAATTCTCATTATCTTTTCGAGCATATAAGCGTCTCGGCTGACGCCTCGAAGATAAAATTCAATTTTATCGTTTTGTATAATAAATAACTATTATTTTACTAGACGATAAAAAACTACTTTATCTACTGAAATTAGTTGCTAAACGCACTCTTCAACATTGAGTAC
This sequence comes from Tribolium madens, assembly GCF_015345945.1. NCBI lineage: Eukaryota > Metazoa > Arthropoda > Insecta > Coleoptera > Tenebrionidae > Tribolium > Tribolium madens. The sequence goes on from NW_025401063.1 coordinate 4,182,124, forward strand.
AAAATAAAATTGATAAATTGACATTAATTAATTGACATTAATCACACTTGCAAAGTAAAACTTTTTTTCTGAAATAATAAGAATTAATATCAGAATATAATTTATAGATTGTCACAACTTGACAAATGTTTGTGTAAAATACGAGATTTGCATCGGTGTATCCTTTAATTACTTTTTGGCTAATTTAGAAGAATAAATTCGAAAATTTAGTAAAATATCAAATCCGTTAACTCTTAAAAATTAAATCTTAAATGATAAATCTTAAATATGGAAGCATAAATCCACCATAAATCTTTGAGTACTTTTTTAATATGAATAACGAGGGATATATAAAAATTCTAATTTAATCTCCACAATTGTCTTTTGCAGTCTGATATTTTGAAAAGTGTGTAGTGATAATTCTTTGAATTCGAGAATTTCTATTTTTCTCTAAAATTTTTGGGTTTGGTTTCCTAGAATCTAAAGAATTTTTTTTTCAGTCGGATATTTTGTAACTTGGATAACTGTTTCTTTATTTTATTAATTTGTTACTTTTAGAAATGATAGCAACTTATTGTCAAAAATAAAATTTTTGGGATTAAAACTTAAAAAATTTGAAAATTCCCCACTGACATTTATTGAATTTTGCAACTTTAGACTCTTTAAATTGGAAATTCTGTGTAGTTTTTTGTCTTCAGAAACTCTTTTGAAGTCCGATTATTTGAAAAATCTGTGCCAATTTTTTTCATTCGAGAATTTTTTAAGCTCGGATTTCTGAATACTTTTTTTGCAGTTTATAGTGACCTCAAGAATTTTTATTTTTCTTTAATTTTTTTATTTTTTGTTGTAGAATCTAGAGAATGTTTTAAGCTGCATAGATTTCAGTGCCTAACTATAAAATTTGCCAGTTGTATAAAATTGCGAATGAAACTACATTTCTTATTGCAAAAATACATTTCTGTAGTTATTTGAAAATCAACATTAACTTTGAACTTCCAAAATATTGCACAACAGATAATTTTTCGCCAAGTCCTATTTTTTCCTTATTCTTTTGATCTTTATTTCAACAAAGAGGCAAAAACAAAATGTGCTATTTTTTGTTAAAATTTTACTTTACGACAACTTATTATTTATTTATAAATAGTCATAAATACTCATAATAAATAAAAAAAACTGTATAATATAAATGATAATAATAAAACACAAAGAAAAACAAGAAAACAAATAAAAACCTTGAATTGAAAAATTATTTAACTTTCTGACAGTTTAATTTTAGCAAATTCAGAAATCTGAATAAATTCTTAAAATACAAGGTGCGCCAGAACTCGCGCCCCAGAGAAAAATGCCATATAAGGTAAGATACCAGGAACATGGAAAAAATGTTAAAAAAATTTTATTTATAAAAATTTCTAAGTTATGAAGGTTTAAAGTTTGCACTTTGAGTCTATTTATTTCTGTTACAAAAATAATTTTCCAAGTTTTTTTGCTATAGGTTATTAAAAGAGGAAACAAGGAAGCTATATCCTAAATTGTAACTCTGTTCAATGTTATTTGTGGATTTTATTGTCAAAATTTTTGTCCCTTTACTAAATAATTGTAAAAAAACATATACAAGATCATCAGTATCATAAAATAGACATAAAAAAAATGTTAAATGTCAAAAAATAAATGTCAAAATTTTTTTACAGATAAATTTTTTTGGTATCTTACCTTACTTGAAAATTTTCTCTGGGGCGCGAATTCTGGCGCACCCTGTATAAACAATTTCCAAAATGTTCTGACTACTCTTTTTTATCAAAGATAAAAATATACCTAATATTTTGTAACTTTAGAAAACTACAGAATTTAAAAATGAACAGAAAACTCATCCACCATAAAAAAATCACTTCCCCATTCTATGAAAATAAATTATTAAATTTGCTCTTCTTCTAGACAGCCGAAGAAAATTTTTATTAATTTATAATAATTAAAAAAATAACGAAAATAACTACAAATAAAACCAACACACATTATTTACTCAAAAACCAAACGTTTATTTTGAGTATTGCCATTTGCGACACCAAGAGATCCAAAAGAAAATAATAATATAAAAAAATAACTACTAAAAAAGCTTTATTTCAGTTTTTTGTTTCAAGATCCTTATAAGTAGATTACGTTTTTGTTATGATTTTTTTTTTATAGATATTTGCCACTGAAGGTGAGCGGCGCCCAATTCCCCATCCCCGACGTCCCCGAACTGAAAGGGAAGAAAATTTCCAGTGTGGTAGTCCTAGCCCCTGTCAAATACGACTTTTCTTCCTCACGACAAACTCGTGACGCGAAAGAAGAGGAAGTCGAGTTGGTGGAAGGCCAATTTCTGAAAGAATTACTCGAAAATCCTTCCAAAGAAAACTTCAAAAAGTTCCTCGAAAACGAAAATCGCACCCGAAGCGACCGACAGGCGGTGATTCTCCTAGTGACAGGGTAAGTCTTCGTCAGTTCCACCTCGCATTTGCGTCATTTCCCCATTTCCAGGCCAAACGAAGAAGCCAAAGACCGCGAAATCTTCATGTACGACCTTGCGACCCAGACTGTCAGCAAACTAAACGGGGAGTTGTCTAGCGCCTTCGTCAACGCCGCCGAGGCGAACTCTGTCAAGGACACCAAAGCGTCGGCGTCGGAAATAGTCGAGACTCGGGTTCCTTATGACCTTGAGACCGAAGCCTCCGAGCATGTGGCAAGCTTCGTCGACGTGTCTGGAACTCCACTCGATGATGACTTAACTGCGAGTGAAACACGGGTTAGCAAGACTGGAGGGGCGCCCTAGAAGGGCCATCTGCGGGTTAAAGGTCATAAGGAAGTTCGCCTCCGGCTAACACAACCTCAAGTGCGTATTAGCAAAAATTTTATTTATTGAGACGTTATTTTCAAACTCGACTCTGTTCTTTGGTTTCCGTTTTTGTCAATATCGCCGAGGTTGTGTCAGCAGTGGTCAACTTTTTTATCAGTGGTTAGATTTAGGACGGGTCGAGGGGCCCTTTGTACAGTGTATGATACTAAATGTATTACTTTTTATAATAAAGATTTTGTAAGAATTGTGTTGGCTTGACCTACTCAGAGTATGGAGATTAGGATGAGATCGAGGACAGATTTCACCAAACGGTTTGCTTGAGATGACTTCTCTAATCGGCGAATTCCGGCAGAAGTTTCACTTTTATTTGATGACTGCCGCGAGCAAACGCAGCTTTTAAAAGGTACTTTACCCAATTTCCCCAAAAAACCTACATTGTGCCAAGATTTATAAAATAAGAAGGTTGCCTTATTCTTAATTTTATTACTCAATATCTCAAAAACTATGCATCGTAGAGGATTTTAACTTGTTGCATTGTCTAGAAAACCATATTTCAAGCGTTTTTACGACTTAAGATAAATTGATAATTTTTTTACTACCGCTCACCACTCGAAAACTCGAAAAATTCGTCATTTTTTAAACTTGACCCAATAACGTTTTATGCACTTTTTTGAGTCTTTAGCACCCCTAGAAAAGTAGAAAGCGTTAAATAGATCAATTTTAAAGTAAAATATTTTTTCGATTTTTGTCGAGATTTTGGTCGATTTTTGGCACCCGGAGCGGTCCTCTGCCAATAACTCCGGACATATTGGTGATAGGCTCTTATATTTGATACCGTTGGAAAGATAAATTAATTTTCTATAATATACAAAAAAAGATCAGTGCTCTACAATAAATACTTATTGAGAAAATTTCTCAAAAATATAAATTCGACTATAACTTCAAAACTATTACGAATTTTGCAGTTTCCTTCACGCCAATCGATTCTCCGGAACATTTTACATAAGTCTAGGTCAAAATATCATTGAGATACAGTTTTTTGCAATTTACAAAATTTACAAAACAAAAAAATGAAATAAAAATTTGTTAACACCGTAATAGTCGTTCAAAAAGTAAAAATTTTCAAAATTGTGAAATTTTAAACGCGTTTTTCTAGGAAACTATAAGACTTAAAAGCTAAAAACCATTAACATTTACTTGAAATTATCTATCTAATGGCACAAATCGGAAGTCGCTCCAAAAAAAATTATATCTCAAAAACTATGAGTCCTAGGTCAAAACGGTTTGTACAGGCGTATTCTCCGGTTAATTTTACATATGCATAGTACTAGTTTTTATAAGAATAAAAAATTTTTGATTTTTTGGTCAAAATCGGATGCTGCTTAACTGTATTACTCAATATCTCAAAAACTATGCATCGTAGAGTATTTTAACTTGTTGCATTGTGTTCAGCGAGAAATTTTACGTCCAGAAAACCATATTTCAAGCGTTTTTACGATTTTACCTTCAAAAACTCAAAAAATTCGAAATTTTTTAAACTTGAGCCAATATAGTTTTATGGACTTTTTTGAGCCTCTAGCACATCTAGAAATGCAAAAAACGTTAAATGGATCAATTTTAAAGTTGAATTTTTTTTTGTCGAGATTTTGGTCAATTTTTGGTACCCGGACCGGTCTTTTGCCAATAACTCCGGACTTATTGGAGATAACCTCTTCTATTTGGTACCGTTAGAAAGAAAATTAATTTTTTCTATCATATACGTGTTCTACAATAAATAGTTGTCGGGTAAATTTCTTAAAAAATCAAAAATATCAAAATTATAAATTCGACGGTAACTTCAAAACTATTACGATATATCGCAGTTTTCTTGACGCCAATCGATACCCCGGAACATTTGACATATGTCTAGGTCAAAATAATATATCATTGAGATACAGTTTTTTCGCAATTTACAAAATTGTAATTTTTGTAATTTTACGTCTAGAAAACCATGTTTCAAGCGTAAGGTAAATTGATTATTTTTACGATTTTTTGTAGAAATTTTGGTAGATTTTTGCCACCCGGAGTGCTCTATTGCCAATAACTTCGGACTTACTGATAATAACCTTTTATATTTGGTACCGTTAGAAAGAAATTTTCTATCACATACAAAAAGATCAGTGTTCTACGATAAATAGTTATTGAGAAAATTTCTGATAAAGTCAAAAATATGAAAAATATAAATCCGACTATAACTTCAAAACTGTTACGAATTTTGCAGTTTTCTTGACGCCAATCGATTTCCCGGAACATTTTACATATATTTACGTCAAAATATTATATCATTAAGATACAGTTTTGCCGCAATTTAGAAAATAAAAAAAAGTAAATATTTGTTAACACAATTTGTTTCTATAATTTTTTTTTTTTTTATAAGAATCAAACATTTTTGATTTTTTGTTCAGAATCGGATATATAGTGATTATGCTTTTAGTCTTATTCTTCTCAATATCTCAAAAACTATGCATCCTAGAGTATTTTAACTTGTTGCATCGTGTTCAGCGCGTAATATTACTTCTGATGCCAATAACTCTAGACTTATTGGTAATAACCTCTTATGTTTGGTATATTTTATAAATCTTGACATTGTGCTCAGTGTGCGCCATCTTCCGATAAGTGGCTAGAAAAACAGCTTAGGAAAGTAATCGATTTTCGGCTGGCGCAACATTTAAATGATGCAAACCTTTTTTGTACTAAAATTTATTTATAAAATTGCAGTCACAAAAAATATCATATCAATAACAGAGTATATAAAGCATTAAAACTCATATGAAAATATAACAATATTAAAACTCTTCTAAAAACTACGTTGCTGGTATTGCAATTTTCTTTTTTTCTGAAAAAAATTGTGCTAAAAACCGAAAGCGCAACAACTTATTACCTTTAGCTTTGTCCTTGGTGTCATTCTGTTGCACTTCGGGTAAGTTATCAACTGACAAGTCTTGCATTTCCTTCTCTAAACTCTCCAATTCCCTCTCGAGCTCCTCCTCGTCGAGACCCTCCTCCTCAAACCCGACCGGATGTGCAATAGCATCGGAAATTTCATCATTGAAATCTCGCTGTTCGGCAAATTGGTCCAAAATTTGCCCCACTTTGTCCACATCCCTACAAACCCCATAAAATTCGCTCAAAGTCGTCCAAATCTTACCAATTCTTTTGCGTCCCTTTTAAAGCCTTCGCAGCCTTATCCATCGACTCGACGGCCAATTTGTTCGTATTGGCCTTTTCCAGGAGCTCTAATTGCGCCTCCAGAGTGGTCAAAGCGCCATCAACCTGCTGGAGTTGGCGCTCTAATCGTTTCTTTTTTTGGATGGCTTGGAGAGCAGCTGGAAGGAAGTATTTCAAAAATTGTGTTTTTCCTACACTAAACGAACCTTTCCTATTGGTCGAAGCGTTTTTTTTCGCATTGGAAATCTCTTTTTTTAGTTTTTCTTCCAAACTGTTTTGCTTCCTGAGGAGCACGTCTTCGGTTACTTTGAGTCGTCTTATTGCTTCGGGTAGAGTGGGCGCTTTTGGGGGCTTCTGCCCCATGATTTTTTTTAAGAAACTCATCGGTGAATACTGAACAGGCACTCAGAATGGACGCCGCGGAAGTGAGCAGCGACGCAAGCGTCGATTCATCGGGAAATTGTGATTAAGGGTATTAATGTCAGTGTAACACGAACAGTGCAATGTGCAGGTGCATTTTTCGATTATCTTATCGCACTCTAGCAAAATTAAATATACGATAGATTGAGTTTTAAAATAAACAAAACATTGCAGAAAAGGAAAATTGAGGAAAAATGTTTTTCCTATGTTTTTCCACTGCGATTTCAGAAAGGAAAGTGACAGGGGCGGATGGGTTACCTACTGTTATGAGTACATATTTAAACTAGTGACATACTTTACCTGTACTATTTTTTTTATAATAAATTTATTTAAAAAAAAGATCAACATATTGTTTATTTAATTAAAACATTAATTCTCTTTTTAACAAAGAGCTGGTACTGGTTAATTTATCGATAATACTCGTAACATTGGAATCTATTTTATTCACTAGTGATTTATTCAAATTCATAACTAAAAACGATTCAAGACGACTATTTGACATGATACAGTAAAACCTCCCTTAACACCTCTTGATAACGGACATTTTTGTAGGAACGTAATATACAGGATGTGCCAGAACTCACGCCCCAGAGAAAAATTTCAAGTAAGATAAGATACCAGGTACATGGAAAAAATGTTTAAAAAATTCTCTGTAAAAAAATTTTGACATTTATTTTTTTGACATTTTCTTATGTCTATTTAATGGTACGGATGATCCTGTATATGTTTTTTACAATTATTTAATAAAGGTACAAAAATTTTGCCAATAAAAGCCACATATAACATTAAACAGAGTTACAATTTAGAATACAGCTTCCTTGTTTCCTCTTCTAATAGCCTGTAGCAAAAAAACTTGGAAAATTATTTTCCAACAGAAATAAATAGTCAAAGTGCAAACTTTAAACTCTCATAACTTCGAAATTTTTATAGATAAAATTTTTTTAACATTTTTTCCATGTTCCTGGTATATTATCTTATATGGCATTTTTCTCTGGGGCGCTAGTTCTGGCGCATCCTGTATAGGAATGTAATGTAAAAAATCCTCTCTGATAAGCGGACGCGGACAGTGAAATTTTCCCCAATTACCATAATGATTAAATTAATGAGTTGCAAAATACAGAATAAAAGAAAAATTTATTATTATTAGTAACAAACTCCAAAAACATAATAAAAAAACTTTTGGTCTAAACAAACAAACAAAAATTAACGATGGTGTAGATAAAAAATGTTTTTTTCTTTTTTTTAAAGCTTTTATAGACCATAAAGTGTAAGAAGATGAATGCTTTGCCTATTTTGAATTGTTATCAACACCAGACCTATTGTATCAGTGCAAAAATTACACTGAACTATTTTTTCCAAATTTAGCTAATAAATTACGATGCGTGTTTTGCATAGAGTTCTGTTGCGCAGTACTTACTTACTTTGATTTGGGTAAAAAAACACCGAATTTAGGTTTAAACTTTATTTTCAACGTAACATACTTTAACAGTGTGACTTACGCTGCCTTTGATCACAATTTTTTATTGGTAGGTAATGACGTAAAGGCAGGGCATTAATCAAGTTATAATTTAAGAACTGTAATTTCATAATAATTTTGTTTTTGTTATTTTAAATAAATAGCTTTTATTTATTTTTTTTTAAATTCAGCACACTCTCATTAAGGGACACCTCTTCACAACGAACAATTAAAGATTCCCCATCGATGTCCGTTGTTGAGAGGTTTTACTGTACTTCTTAAACGATTTTTTATGTATCAAAGCGAAGAAAATGATTGTTCACATGCAACTTGTGATATTGGCAATATTAGTAGATATTGGTAGGCAGTAGCCAGAAGAGGGTAGACTTTCTTGAAACATATTAAACTTAAGTATAATTTTAAAACAATAAATTGCACAATTTCTACAACTCTTGCAAAACTTTCACTGTTATCGTCTTCATCGTCTATTGTAGCACTGTCATCACATTCTTCATGTCTAAAGTTTGTAGTTTAATGTTCTTTAATGGATAACTTTAGTCTTTCCCAGTTAATGCCGAAATTCATCAACTCTTCTTTTAATCTCCCAGGTGAAGACATTTGATTAAATTTTTGCAATTTATTGTTTGCCAAAATATCATTGCATCTTCTGGTAATTTCTTTGAGGTTCTAAAGTCAGGAAAATTTTGAGGGTCCAACATGGCCAGGTCTCGAGAAATTTCCATATTTCTGGAAAACCTTATTCTTTGCAGGGATTTTATTGTGTTGTCCATAATAACATTATACATTATGTTCTAAACTTTTCAAAATGGGCTGAAGAAACTTCATCCCTAGTTTGTTTATCAAACATTTTTTTCACCCGGCGAACATGTTTTTCTGGAAAATTGGTTTCAATGTCAATGTTGTAGTTTTCTCTTTAAGTTAAAATATTAGTGGCCCATTGAGTAAATTTATTTGAAAGCGTATTTTTTCTATTTAAACACGCCGGCCCCGAAACAAATGGTTCGTTTTTTTCCATATAATGTGCATTGTGGCCAATTTAACGTTTCTTTACAGGAAAATATGTTGCTAGATTTAATGGCGATTCTAGGATATCAAAAAAATTGTTTTTTTAATTTTTTGCTCAGGGTCGTACAAAAATTTTATGCATTACACTGGAGGAAAGTGTATTTTCTTAGCTTGGTGGTTACTGCCCTGGACTGGTCCCACCTGTGAGAGAAAAAGATACACTTTCCTCTCTTGTGATACAAATAACTACTACCTCTGTCTCAAATTATGGTATATAAATATACACAATTATGTTATGCAACTGTGTACCATAATTTGGGACTAACGTATTTTTGTGTATTTAATGTTGGTGACAATGGCGTTCAATATTTTTACCAATTATTTGAGAATTCATTTCCTGATTCATGAAATGATAAATGTTTGTTTGAGTCGAATTTTCCAATGCCTAATTAAAAAATTTCTTTTCTTTAGAAACTGTATAAAAAGTGCAAAAAAAACGAGGTATTTCAAACTCTTGCTTAGATGGATGCAGCAAAGTAGTAAATACTTAAAAAACTTTCTTATTTGGGCGAAATTTACATTATATCTACAATATTATAAAAACAACACAACACATCAAACAAAAACGAAAAAAAAACAAATAAATAAGTGCATGAGCAATACGTTAACATCAGTCTTCGGCTTCCATGTCCGACTCGGATTCGCTGGAAGAGTCACATGAGGCTGCAAGGGACTCCCCCAACTTCTCCAACTCCTCTCTACTCAAACTTTTCAAGTAGACCTCATAGTCAGCGATGTACTTCCGTCTGACTTCCTCCAACTTCTCTCCCAAAATCTCCTTCTCCTTCTTGGTCATGGCCTTCCAAACCATGTCCGGATTCTCCTTCCCTTTATAAACACTCAAGAAAAATTTATACTCGTTGGAGGGAGGCATTGACGGTTTTTCAAAATGTTTTTTGGGTTTCTTGTCTCTTGTCACTTGTTTAGGGACCACAGTGGGACTTTTGTGTTTCCAGCGACTTTCCTCCTCTCGGATTTGATCCCTTTTTCCTGGCGGTAAAGTCAAAATGTACTCTTCTAGTTTAGTATCGTATTCGGCCCACATTTGGTCGACTCGAGTCCTGTATTCGTTCTTCTCCTCCTCAGAGCATGCCCTCCATTTATCCGAGACGTAATTAATAAGCTCGCGGCTGTTAATTTTACGAATCTCTTCAGTCTCCATCATCAGCTTGAGGAACAGTTGGTAGGGCCCCTTGGGGGGCTTTTGGGGCTTCCCAGAGGCTCGATCCTTGATCCTTCGTTCGTTTTTAGTGAGGAGAGGCTTGAGCTGCCCCGGTTCGTACTCGGGATGCTCCTTTATGTACTCCGTCAAGTCTTCCAAATACTTCGCGTATTCCTCTTCCGCCCAATTGATCCAGAAAAACTTCTCCTTGTCGCTAAACTCGTTCCAGCGCTCCCGACATTTTTGCATCACCACGTATCTGGAGACTTCACTCTCCTCTTTCTCGGACTCAACTTTGACGAAGAGTTCGAAGGGCGTCTTGGGCTTCTCGGGCCCCTCGTCGTCGCACGCGTGAGGCTTTCCACGTTTGCGCGTTTTCTTAGGGACCATCTCGGGGTGGGCCTCGTAGAAGACTTGAAGCTTCTCCAAGTACTCCTGTCGGGCGATTTTGGCCTCCTGTTCGTATTTCTGCTTCTCCGTCATGGTCAGATTTCTGAACATTTCGCCCAACTTCCGGGATACGTCATTGGGGGCAAGACTGGGGTTTTCATCCATCACCTCTTGACGCTTGGCTTCCACGAACAACATGTAAGAGTTTTTGGGCTGTTTGGGCTTGTCAGGGTGCCGCACAGTGCGTGGTTTGGGGTTCTCCACCCACTGCTTGATGTCGGCCGCGATTTCACCCAACAGGCGGTATTTTCGCACCTGCTTAGAGAGCAAAGCCCACTTGTCTTGGCACGCCTTTGGGGAGTAGTCCTTAAACGCGACATTTTCCCACTTTAGTTTCTCTAAACGTGATATGTACGACATGTTGTCGTCACTTGGGATGTTTTCCTCAATGTTTGAGACCAGCTGAAGCACGTCGGTCTTAGGCCACGAAAGACTGTCTTTGTTGTTTTTGGTTATGTTGGTCGTGGCGCTTGGGACGTTCGTGGAAGTTACTTTTCGTTTCTTGAGATTTTCGACTTCTGGATCCAAAATCTTTCTCTTCGGCATTTTTGGGTAATAATTAAGAACAAGTAACGAAAATCTGCAAAAAACACGCCACAATTTTCGAAAACTTAAGTAGCAGGTTTGCCAACCGCGTTACATAACCCCAAATTTTATTTACATTATTAATTTAAAGATAAAATAAGGTTGCAAATGCAAATACATAGGCAATGTAAATAAAGTGGCGTACATTAAAATAACGTAATTCAGTTTAATTTAATTAAAGCGATGATGTAATTATAAAAAATCTTCTAAATTAGAGAAACATTGCTGCCAACCGTAAAACCTAACCTGACCTTTTTTGAATTGATTTTTTTTTGTAAGAAATGGTACAAATTATGTAAATATATTTATTTCCTACCAAACAGAATAGTAAAATTAATAATCCAACAATATTAGATTACATCATGTTTGACTTACACAATAATATTCCTGTTTATGTACAATATTAAAAAAAGCGATTTATTTTTGAAACAATGCTTTGCCTAACATTCGTGCCTATGTTGCTGAAGCTGTATTGTGTGACACTCAACTGTTAGTCCATTCCGCCACTTACGAGGCCCAACTTTCCAATTCTTTCATATCATCATCTTCCTCGACTTTTTCTGGAATGGCAAGTGTAAAAATTTGAGTAAGAAAAGCGACAATGCGACTCACTTGCTGGTTTTGGTTTGGAAATCTCGCCAGTGGGCACAGCCGGTAGGGGCGTAGGCACCTCCACCAATTTCTCCTCCAAGGCTTCTTCCTCCAAAGCCTCGAGTTCTTTTTCAAGTTCATCTTCGTCCATATCTTCACCGAAACCGACTGGATTACTAATTGCATTCGAAATTTCAGTTGCTAAGTCTTGCTGATCGGCAATATCGTCCATCATGTTGTGAACTTCATCAACATCCCTGTGAAAATCAGCTGTGATTTAAAAAGTAGGAAAGTGGGCAACTTACATGTTGAGATGGGCGTTTTTGAGAGCATCAGCGGCATTTTTCATCGTTTTGAGTACGGCTGTGTTCGTGTTGGCCCCCTCGAGGGCCTCTCGCTGCATCTCGATCGTGCTGAGGGTGCCATCGATCTGCTGGAGCTGCTTCTCGTAGCGTTTCTTCCTTTTGAGGGCCTGTATGGCCGCTGTTTCGCAAAAAAACACTTAGCTTTGGTGGCTAATTAAAATTAAGAGGGGTCAATGACGCACACTGTCTCACCTCGTTTGTTTTTCGATGCGTTTTTCTTCGCCGTGAGAATCTCCTGTTCGATCTTCGATTCCAAGTATTCCTGTTTTTTGATGAGCATGTCTTCGGTCTCGCGCAGCTTCTGGATGGCCTCTCCTGTCGAGGGGGCCTTCTCCTCCTTCTTGCCGAACATTTTCCCGAAGAAACTCATCTTGGCGCCGGGGAACTACACGATTTGATCACGAAAAGTCCAATACACTTAAAACTAAAACGATTTTAGTTTATTTAGAAAACTCAAAAGATTCGGTTTTGACACTTTTGACAGGTTTTGTTCGTCGCCATCTGCCAGATGACTCATCAGCGTAAATACATGGAAGTGGCTAAGGTTGCGCAACATGAATAATTATTGTTTTTCTATTTTTTTATTTTCTATTTATACAACAATAATTAGTTTGATTTGTTTGAACGTATATAATCATCAAAAAACTTGAGGGACTCCTGAAGGTCGGCGTACTTTGCATAAGTGCAAGCCTCGTCGAGTTTCAGCCATTTGAAATCTTGATGCTCGTGTGATAATTTCACCTCAGCTTTGGGGTTCACGAGTTCGGCAAGCCAATAGGTCACTTTTTTGGGTTTCCCCTGCACGTTGTAATTCAAAACTTTCTTCACATCTTCGAAAATTTTCAAATCTTCTTTCTTCAAACCAGACTCCTCTACCGTTTCTCGAAGGGCAGTCACCATCTCGGTTTCACCAGGGTCCACGTGTCCTAAAACCAATTGTGAGTCAATTTGTAACTGAAAATATGTGTGGTTAGTTGGTTACCTTTAGGGGGGGTCCAATGGTGTTCACCGTAAGAAGTTTGCAATAAAAGATATAAAACATTGTCACAAGCCCTTTTATAAATCACAAAACCTGCCGCAACTTTCATTTTTAATAAAGCACTACTTTTTATGAAAAAATTGAGTTACAAATCGATGACAAATAAAAAAATTAGGTTAGGTTACACCGGTTAACTGTTAAACACTACTTAATAAATGCAAAAATGTTTTTATTTACAATAATTTAATTGCGGACTTGGTAAATAACTGATAGTTATATAGTACCAAATGCTTTGTGCAATGCTTTAGCCTCGGCTGAAGAAATGGGGTTCAAGGTGAAGCCCTCTAACCTAGGTTCGTGCTCTAAATCCCTTAATTTATGGAGTTTATTCTTAATACTCTTATCTAATTGTAAAATATCCTTATCAGCGTTTGAAAATTCTGAAAACTCAAATTTAAAAAAATCAAAAAAATACTAATACGGACCTGCTTTTAAAATTTCCTTGCATTCACTAGTAGGCCGTTCGATGTAAACAGAGCCGGCTTGGATCCAAGCCCTTCGATCCTCGGTACTCTCCAAAGCCCTTAGGGCTTCCCTAAACTTATTCCTCGAGTTGGACAAATCCAATTTTATTTCTTTATCAGTTAAAATGTCTTGGGCTAAAGTTTCCACCTCAAACAAGTATTGAAACGATTTCTGGTTTTGTATATCTTGACACTGAGACATTTCACATTTTTAAAAAACAACCACACTGACCGTAACTTGAGCCACTTCCATTTACTTCACATTCAGCGTTGCCAGTCCAATAAATACAATTCACTAATTTCGAATTGAAAAAAGTGCCAAATATACTCATTTTCACCAAATTACCTTTTTTATATAACAATTTAGTGATTTTTAAGTCGGTATGGCAAAATCTGCAAAAAACGGAGTTTTTATCTTAGAAAAATCTTTACAAAATTTTTCACCAAATCACCATCAGCATAAAAAATCACCAGATCTAGTAAAATTTCGACAGAGTCTGCCAGCACTGTTGATATTGAGGTTATGAGCGATTTGTGTTTTCACAATTTTCGCATTGTCATTTGAACTAAACATTTCACCAAAAGTGCACGAAAATGGCTTTAGCCGAGCTTTGCGGAATGTCTGATTTCGACACCTTCAGACGCGAAGCCCCATTCGAGAACGAAATAGTTAAAATGAGCAACAATTTCGCACACAACACCCTGCTGAGTGTGCCCCCATATTCCAACGTAAGTAGCTGTTTAAAACGCCCCCAAATAACCAATTGTGTTATAGCCGGCCGAGAACCTGGCCCATTTCTCCAAAGACGAGTCAGGCCGTGACATAAAAATCAAGTTCGATCACGGCACCACAACTCTGGGGTTCATGTACAAAGGGGGCGTAGTCCTCGCCGTTGACTCTCGCGCCACCGGTGGCCAGTTTATCGGTTCCCAAACTATGAAGAAAATCGTCGAAATCAACGATTTCCTCTTGGGGACTCTGGCCGGGGGCGCCGCCGATTGTGTCTATTGGGACCGCGTCCTGGCGAAGCAGTGTCGTATGTACGAATTGCGAAACAGGGAGCGAATTTCGGTGGCAGCGGCCTCGAAATTGATGGCCAACATGGTGTATAATTACAAGGGGATGGGGCTGTCCATGGGTATGATGCTAGCAGGATGGGACAAAAGGGTAATTAGATTCCATTATAAAAGTGGTTGGGTGTGTTAAATGGGTGTTTCAGGGGCCCCAGTTGTATTACGTGGACTCTGAAGGGACAAGAACCCCTGGAAAAGTGTTCAGTGTTGGCTCAGGCTCTATTTACGCTTTCGGTGTCTTGGATTCTGGGTACAAATGGGATTTGACTGATGAGGAGGCCTATGATTTGGGGCGTCGTTCGATTTACCATGCCACCCATCGGGATGCTTACTCTGGGGGTATTGTCCGTGTGTACCATATGAAGCCCACTGGGTGGGTACTTATCGACAATAACGACTGTATGGACTTGCACTACAAGTACCAAGATGAGAAATTAAAAGAAATAAATAAGGTTTAGGTTTGTAATAATAACGAATTGTTATTAAATTTTTTAACATAGTTGGCGTTTGATTGTCCCTCTAGTAGGCTGTGATTTTAATTGTAAAAGTGACAGTTTGTTTGGCATGTTTCAAATAATTCAAGTTAATAATTAGTGAGGTAAGTGGTGAATTAATTAAAATTGGTGTTTAAATATCGATTAGATGCGAGTCTCTCGTTTAAAATATGTAATTCTTGCCTACCACACCGTCCGCTGCGCGTGCCCAATCGGCGACGATGAAAAACACAAAACGATCGGTAAACAATCGAAAGGCGTGACTTTGACAACTGACAGCATGGAAGTAGGACCCTTGACTTCGGAGCCAACTTGGCAGCAACTCCAAGATTATTACAACAAAAATTCGTCAAAGTTGGTCATCAAGGACCTCTTCGCGCAGGACCCGAACCGGTTTAGCAATTTCAGGTGAGTGTCAATCGCGTTTCATTGAAAAATCTCGGGGAAATTGGGAAAAACCGGGTGACCTCTAAGTGACCTTGCACTGGAATTTGTTTTCCCAGTTGTAATCAGTGATTTTTAGCTTGAAACTGAAGACGCCCAACGATGGAGACATCCTCGTCGATTATTCGAAAAACCGCGTCAATTCCGAGGTGCTCAAATTGTTGTTTTCGTTGGCGCGGGCCCGCAAGGTCGAGGAAGCACGCGATGCGATGTTTTCCGGGCAGAAAATTAACTTCACGGAGGACAGGGCCGTACTCCACACGGCTTTACGCAATCGGTCCAATAAGGAGATTCTGGTTGATGGGAAAAATGTCATGCCTGAGGTGAATGCCGTGCTTGAGCACATGAAGCAGTTCACGAATTCGGTCCTCAGTGGGCAATGGAAAGGGTAATAATAATAACACAAGGCGACAAAAAAAATGTCATGTCGTGACAACTTGACAAATTATATATCATTTTGTTCGTCTCAGTGAGACTAATCAAATGCACTAAAAAAAAAATTTAAAGTCCTCACACTTTGAACTAAATAATTTTTTTTTAATTTAAATGAATTTAAAATACTTTAACTTTAAAAATCATTATTCAATAACTATTAGGCTGATTTCCTTCAAATAAAGACCATTCTAAAGGGATGGCCTTGCCCTTTAGAATGATATGAAATTTGAATTTGAATATTGGCAAACTTTTCTTCAAACAGTGTTCGAAGAAGTTCGAAGTAAATCGAAATGATCTAAGAAAAACCCTACGAGTAATTTTTTTTTCATCATTACCATCGTGTAAAGCATCTCTTTATTAGTTTTAATCCAAATTTTCAAAAGAATATACCGAGTAGTTTTCAAGATATGATTTTTTGAAGTTAAGATTTGCTAATCAAGCATTGCTCCATATAGGAGAAATGATCAGTGGTCATTTTTAGAACAAAAAAACTCTTAGTTTGCTTTAATTAGTACGCAGGTACTCTTTGTTTGTTTTAAGTAAAGAAACAGTTTTTGTTTATTCTAATTAGAACAAAGTAAGTGCAGTTGACCATTTTTAAGCAAAAGAAGAGTCTTAAAACAAATACTTTTATAAAAATGCAATTTTAAGTAAGTTTAACATGCATTTCTCCTATATGGCGCAATGCTTGATTAGTAAACCTCAACTTCAAAAAATCATATCTTAAAAACTACTCGGTATATTATTTTAAAAATTTCTTCTTACTTCTTGCTTCTTAATTCTTACTAATAAAAAGATGCTCTACATGATAGTGACAAAGAAAAAAAAATTACTCGTAGGGTTTTTCTTAGATTACTTCGATTTACTTCGAACTTCTTCGAACACTGTTCGAAGAAAAATTTGCCAATATTCAATTTCAAATTGCATATCATTTTAAAGGCCAAGTCCATCCCTTTAGAATGGTCTTCATTTGAAGGAAATCGGCATAATAGTTATTGAGTAATGATTTTTTAAAGTTAAAGTATTTTAAATTCATTTAAATTAGAAAAAATTATTTAGTTCAAACTGTGTGGACTTTTTGAAATTTATTTTAGTGCATTTGATTTGTCTCACTGAGACGAACAAAATGATATAAAATTTGTCAAGTTGTCACGACATGACTTTTTTTTTTGTCGCCTTATGTAATTAGTAATTTGGTAATTTATTCTATTTGGTTATTTTCAGCTACACTGGCAAGCCTATCACCGACGTGGTGAACATCGGCATCGGGGGCTCCGACTTGGGCCCCCTGATGGTGACCGAAGCCCTGAAGGGCTACGGCCGCGGTCTGCGAATGCATTTCGTGTCGAACATCGACGGTACACATTTAGCCGAAGTTTTGAAAAAAATCGACGCCGAATCGGTTCTCTTTATCATCGCTTCGAAAACATTCACGACTCAAGAGACAATAACCAATGCGACTTCGGCTAAACAGTGGTTTTTAACCCATGCTAAAGATGTAACTAGATTGTAGAGTAACTCGATTTTTTTTGACGCTCTCGATTTGTAGCCTGCTGCCGTTGCGAAACATTTCGTCGCTTTGAGCACGAATGGACCAAAAGTGAAGGAATTTGGTATTGATACTGCCAATATGTTTGAGTTTTGGGATTGGGTCGGGGGGAGGTACTCGTTGTGGTCCGCGATTGGGCTTAGTATTTCGCTGGCGATTGGGTTTGAGAATTTCCTCCAGTTACTGGAAGGGGCGCATTATATGGACAATCACTTCAGGTCGGCGCCCTTGGAGCAAAATGTAAGTATCGGTAAAGGATAATCTTTGCTAACTGTAAACTAAAAATAATGTCGAGAATTGAATAATAAAAAAAATAAATGTTTTGGATTGGTTTTAAAGATTGAGAAAAGTAAAAAAAAACAAATCAAATAAATAGTCGTTCTTGTTGAATGGTGTATTTTGATTTCAAAGAATGTAATACGAAAAAGGGAATCATTAAAAAAACTACGATGGTATAAAATAAAACTGTATTCCTTAAAAATTCTATCAAAATCCAAGAAACAGTAAATTGCGAATAAGCAAAGTCTTAAATTTAAAGGTTTTGAAAAAGAACAAATTTTATCTCAAAGTCCAGCAATCAAACGAAGAATAAAGTAAAGAAGAAAAACATTAAATTGTGACTTTTATTGTTTTTTCTCATTTTTTGAAGTTAATTTCAAGACTTTAAAATTTATGTAAACGAATTTGATGAAAAGAAAAAACTTTGAGAATGAGAAAGTTCAAGATTTTGGAACAGTGCTACTATAAAGTTTAGTATTTTGAGAAACGAGTTGGGATTTCAAAAAAAAACCTTAAAGATAATGTAGGGTCTCAGGAGAAACGTTTTGAGTACCTAAGGAGAAAAAAGAAGATAAAACAATTATTGAAATTATTGAGTTTTTAGGAAAGTTAAGAAAAATCTTGACAAAGAAATTTTATAAGCAGTTTTAAGATTTTGCAAGATAGTTGAGACCCAGAATCTTAACCTAATCAATGCAAATTTAAGTCAGTTTAAATTTTGAAAGAAAAAAAACTGAATTTCACGACTTTGGAAAATTGAAGCAAGAGCTAAAACTGAAAATCTTGTAAACGGAGAACTTTGAAGCAATGAGAAAATTCTAGATTTTGGAACAGTGAAATAAGTGAAGTTTGAGATTTTGAACACTAGGATCTTAAGAAAATTCAAAATTTTGAGAAGCGAAGAAAAGAAGACAATGTAAGGTCTCAAAAGAAACATTAAAATCTTGTCAAATGGTAGTAGCTAAGAACAAGTAGTTTTGAAATTTAGAAAAATATTCCGCATACGAAAAAAAAGGAGATAAAACAACTATTAAAAATATGAGTTTGTTGAGTTTTTTAGGAAAATTAAAAAATTTTGCTCAAGAAGTTAAAATCTTGATGTGGTCAAATTAAAATCTTGCAAAGAAATCTATATTCTTTATAAACAATTTTAAGATTTTTGCAAGATACACCTGAGTCAATCAATGCAAATTTTACAAAACATGTAGAAAAAAAACTGAAAAATCTTGAAAACGGTGTTAAGGGATACACTGAGACAATGAGAAAATTCAAGATTTGAGATTTTGAACACTAGGATTTTGAGAAACGAGTTGGGATTAAAATTAAATCTTCCGCATCCGCTTGCGCCCCGATTCCACAATGTGCCCCTTTCTCAGCTCCATCAAAATATCCGAGGTGTCAACTGCCATGTCCAAAGCTTTGGCAATCTCCTTAATCGCCATCAACTTATTCAACGCAGTTTTCTCCAAATTGTCAGCAATCTCGGGATGTGTGGACACCACATACCAGAAATCTCTCTTATCCAAATAAAACACTTCTGTAATTTCGATCGCGGTGACTCCGGCGACATAGTGCTCTTGTGTCATGATGTAAATTTCCCCAAAATGGTGTCCATCTTCGAGATGAAACACTTCTTTGCCATTTGGCAGAAACACCGACACTGTTCCATACGAAATAAAGTAGACGTTATCGTGAACGGCATCTTGTTTAACAATCTCATCATTAGGTAGGAAAATCTCGTGTTTGAGTAAGGCGACAAGCGCTCCAATGACCTCTTTTGGGGCCCCTTGAAACAGTTTGACTTTATTTATCAAATTGCGGCAACTGTACAAAAGGATTTCGTATCGGAGATGTTCGGAGAGAGAGTTGAGGATGAGATGCTCCATGAAGAACTGCTTCTGGTAGCGGTACTCGTAGTACATCAAGAGGCGTTTTCGCAAAACTAGAGGGAGTTTTTTCGTGACCATATATTCGTTGAGTTGGTAGATGAGTTCTTCGTATTTGGTTTCCGATACGTTTATTGTCCCGAAGAGTTGGAGGATGATGGCGATGACGTAGATGTGACAGGCAATTCCGCAGATGAGAATCAAGGCGAGGATGAGTTGTTCAAGGGGGTTACTGGTGACTATGTTGCCTTTACCAGCGCCGAAGAAGTGACATACGGTGCAGAGAAGACACTCGACGTAGAGGCTGTCAAGGGGTCGGTGGGTACCGAGAGTTGATTTGAGGACGTAGGAGTCGGAAAGGGGGTAATTTAGAAAGTAGCTTATGGCGGGGAGGATGTAAAGGACACAAGTGAACCAATGAATGACCAACATCATCATTATAGCAATTGTGATGCATTTGATGAAGGACTCGCGGACGTTGAAGTAGTGTAGAGTGTTGTTGAGGTACTCCAACATGGAATGAATCCGGACGAAGCGTATGGCGTAGATTGGAGGGATCTGAAGCCAGATGTGGAAGTACTCCGGAATCTGGAACAAGTCCTCCAAGTACTCAATATCAGTGATAAAGTACACAATTCCGTAAAGCACCGGAATAAAATCGTAGAGGAAGTACGTGTTGAGGTACTGTCTAGATACCCGTTGCGGGTCAAGTACTATCTCTTTGGTGCGATGTACCATAAACCCCACAAAAAATTGGATGATTATATCTATAAGGAAAACACAATTTATGATCATTTGGAACAATTCGTGAGCTTCCAACTCTTTGTGTTCATCATGTTCGGTCGCATTGAGGAAATGGGAGAGAAAAGCATTGAAAAGTGGGTCGGTAACAAACGCGATTATCCATAAAACGCAAATAAACATTTGTCGATAAATTGCCAATTTGCTCAAAGGATGAATGACCATTTTGAGTTTCTTGTTGCGGAGTTGGCGTCGACGTTCCTTGAACAGGGCCAGATTGCTCCTGAAGTATAATTTGCATTCGGGATTGGAGCGACTGGCGACTGTCCATTTTCGAAGATTATTGAAACATTTCTTGTACGCGGGGGCGAAAGGGGCCACACCCGGGAGTTCGCGTTCGAGTACTAACCGATCGAGTTTGCACACATGACGAGTGATGAAACTGATTCTCCCGCCGGCGGTGTGCTTATGTGGCATTTTTGACACTGACAGTGTTTTGGTTTTGTTTCAGGCTCCCGTGATTTTGGCCCTTTTGGGTGTGTGGTACCACAATTTCTACGGCGCGGAAACGCACGCTCTCTTGCCCTATGATCAGTATTTGCACCGTTTTGCCGCTTATTTCCAACAGGGGGACATGGAGAGCAATGGCAAATATGTGACTCGTAGTGGCCGAACGGTGAACTACAGTACAGGCCCCATCGTGTGGGGCGAACCGGGGACCAATGGCCAGCACGCCTTCTACCAGTTAATTCATCAAGGGACGAGAGTTATCCCCGCCGATTTCATAGCTCCGGTCCAAACGCTCAACCCCATCAATAATGGACTGCATCATAAAATATTGCTGGCGAATTTCTTGGCCCAAACGGAGGCACTCATGATGGGGAAGACGGGGGAGCAAGCGCGAGCCGAGTTGCAGAAACAGGGGCTGCAGGGGGCGGCGCTTGAGAAGATACTCCCGCATAAGATTTTCGAAGGGAATAGGCCGACTAATAGTATCATGGTGAAAAAAATCACACCGTTTACTCTAGGAGCGCTCATTGCTATGTATGAGCACAAAATCTTCACTCAGGGAATCATCTGGAATATTAATTCCTTCGACCAATGGGGGGTGGAGTTGGGGAAACAGTTGGCTAAGGCGATCGAGCCCGAGTTGCAAGACAATAAAGCGGTGTCGTCGCATGATTCCTCCACCAATGGACTCATTAACTTCATCAAAGCCAATCATTAAGGGGAGTCTTATGATGTATCATGTCTCTATGTTAGGTGTTAGGGAAATTAATATATTGTATGTTTTTATTAATAAATGAGAGATTAGACAATTGGACTTTTTTTGTTACATCACTTGATTTATCTATCAAGGTCGCAATGGAATTTTTCCATGTTTTTCAATAATTCATTTTGATTGTTTCTGTGGCCTCATTTCAGTGAACTTAACCTCAAATCTTTTTCAGTTTTCAGTTTCTTATAGAAACTCAATTGGGCTAATAATTTGTGTAATTGTAGAGTTCTTTAAATTGTTTTCAATGTCACCCATTTTGTAGCTAGTCACTCTTATCAAGTTGTTTGCTTTAGACTTATTTATACTTTGTCGGCAATATAATAACCTGTTGATGAATAAAGTCTTAATTTTTGTGTCCTTCCTCCCAGCTATATCTGTTTAAGGTAGGAACACGTAATACTTGCAATAAAAATCCCATTTGTGTTGCTGCAATGTTCACCTATTTTATAACAGGATGTGCATGTTTGTAATTACTAATTACATACTGGTTTTCTATTTTTATCGATTGCTTGGCCTTTTTGATATTAACAATTATGTTCACTGCATTCAAGGTTTAGCGTTCCAACAATCATCACCACTGAACTAAAACTAACTCTGGAAAAATGCTTCATCTTTTTTTAACTCTGTGGCGCATTTCAAATTTTGGAATGATTTTGTCTCCTTGTTTGTTGTAGCGCAAATATTTCATAAGTATTTTGTTCTGCTTTGTTCGTGTGTAAAATATCCAGCAAGTTGAAAACAAGCGACGTAATGAATGGCCTGCGATAATCTTTTTACATAAATTTTGTAGCAAAATTACCCAGCAAGCAGCAACACTATTATCAATTTACACCGAGATAGCTTAGATTTATTTGCGTGATTTATACCAAAGATTTCATTCACCTTTTTTACGACCTTTTTGTAAGAAATTGTAAAATTTAGCAACGAAGTAAATTGAAAAAAATGTATAAACAATATTAATAAAGTAATAAACGCTAAGGTTTATCAGTTGCTGTAGTAGCCAATCTGTGTTCTATTTTTTCAAATTTTTTGTTCACAGAAAGGTAAAAAGTTTCTTTCTATATCAGTACAGTAAATTATTATTTTTCAATTACAACATTATTGGCTGTATTTTGTATCGTAATATGTGTATATTACAATTGTAAGGTTGTTAAAACATTATTAAAGTATTATTATTTCACCTATTTTTTTTATGAAAGTTATAAAAATTTACGGTACCTACTTAAATAGTCGTATTTTAATAAAATTATTAGCACAATATTGTAGGTTACTATTTAGAAAACTTTTTATTTAGAAATCTGTCCATCTTTTTACACTTTTCTTGAAAATTACAGATTTAATTAAACTTCATTTTCAAGAGACAAAAATTTGAAACTTTTTTTTTAATAGAAAAATATCAAAACCATTTTTTTTATTTCTTTATTAAAATTTTGAATTTGTGAATGAAAAAATTTAAAAAGAGAAAAATACATAAAAAAACCGTGTGTGCAACAAGATTAAGATTTTTTTCAAAATTATTGCACGAACAAAAAAAATATAGGACCAAGCGTGTTTTTTTTGTAATTTGTCTTTAGAAAAAAAATAATAAAAATTAAAGTGCTTTAAAACTTGAAATCATGTTTTGGGAATAAAATTTTGTTTTGTTTTCGCGTGATGCGATTTTTTCAAAATGGCAACTTATATGAATTTTTTTTCGATAAAAATCAGATTAAATGTAGACAGTTCTAATTTTTAGATCATATTGTTTCTAAAAAAAGGTTTTATAATGGGTTGGCATTTAGAAAATTCAAAATTTTGCAAATTCAAAACAAAAGAAGATTTCGAAAATTTTTATTTTTGAAAAGACGTTACATTCCTTTATAATTAATTATTCATTAATTAGTTTTTTCAAAAATAGATATGTAGTTCAAGCACAAAAAACGTTTCGTTCCATATTTTTTATTTGTTCATCTGGTATATTATACCTACCGAAAACCATTACAAAAAATATTTGTACCAATGAAATATTAACGAAAACTTATAAAATAACATTTTTGAGGCATTTTTTGACTCAAATTTTGAATTTGTAAATATAGAAATGGAAAAAGAAGAGAAAAAGAACATTAAAAAAGTATGTGTGTCGAAATCTTTTTTTAAATTATTGCACAAACAGTGCAAAATATTTATTTTTGTTACCAATTCCGTAATTATCCGATGTCAAGGTCTTCTAAATATTCCATAAAATGATAAACAAATTGTCTATTTCAAATTTATCTTATCCCTGATTTAATTTAATTATTTAAAAAACCCGAAATGTTTATTACTTTTATTGTTTTTTAATAACGTTTTCCACTTTTCATTGGAACATATTTAAATTTTATTGTAGTTAAATAATCGTAGACCATGAGTGAAAGCAAGGAAAAATTCAAATTTGCCATCGATAGAGGTGGTACTTTCACGGACGTTTTTGCAAAATGTCCTGGAGGTAAAATACGAGTCCTTAAACTCTTATCTGAAGACCCTCAGCATTACAAGGACGCTCCGACTGAAGGAATTCGCAGGATATTACAAGAGGTGAGTAATCGCAAAACTTGTAGCAATAATTTTCCCATAAATAAGAAAAAAATCAAAAATAGGAGCAAATTGTTTATTCCAGGAAACTGGTAACGCTTTGGATAGCGACGGCAACGTTGACAGTACTCTAATCGAATGGATTCGAATGGGTACCACTGTCGCTACCAACGCTTTACTAGAGCGCAAAGGCGAAAGAATAGCTTTTGTAACCAATGAGGGTTTCAAAGACATTCTTTTGATCGGTAACCAAGCTCGACCAAAAATTTTTGAACTAGTAAGTAGCCACAATTTCTAGTACCCCCAAAACACTAAACCACTTCTAGAACATTAAACGACGCGAAGTCTTGTATTCTGAAACTGTAGAAATAGACTGTAGAGTGGTACCACTTCTGAAAGGCCGTTGCGAATTAGGAGACTCAGTTTTGAGGAAGTGGCGGGTTGTGGAAACCCCCACCGGGGAAAGATTTTACATAACTCGCGAACTCAACAAAGACGAGGTTTACAATAAGTTGAAAGCGATTAAAGATAAAGGGATTAATAGTATTTCGGTGGCGTTGGCTCACAGTTACACTTATCACGACCATGAGATTGAAATCGGCAAAATTGCGGAAAAAATCGGCTTCCAACACGTGTCCCTCTCCCATCAGATCATCCCAATGGTACGGATTGTACCTCGCGGGTTCACTTGCTCAGCCGATGCTTATCTCACCCCTCACGTCAAACGCTACGTCGCGGGGTTCTCCCATGGGTTCAAAAATAACCTACAAGGTACTCGGGTACTGTTCATGCAAAGTGACGGTGGTTTGACCCCAATGCACCATTTTAACGGTGCTAGGGCCATTTTGTCGGGGCCAGCAGGGGGCGTGGTTGGCTATGCGGTCACCACGTGGCAGAAAGAGACCCATTTGCCAGTCATTGGGTTCGATATGGGTGGTACCTCGACTGACGTATCCCGATTTGCTGGTAACTTTGAACATGTTTACGAGAGTACCACTGCTGGTGTTACGATCCAAGCACCGCAACTTGACGTCAATACTGTGGCTGCTGGGGGTGGTTCCATGCTGTTTTTCAGGTCGGGGATGTTTGTGGTGGGGCCTGAGTCGGCTGGGGCGCACCCAGGCCCTGTGTGTTACAAAAAAGGGGGCCCTTTGACGGTAACCGACGCCAATTTGGCCCTAGGCCGACTTCTGCCTGACTATTTTCCGAAAATATTTGGCCCGAATGAAGACTCAGCTTTGGATAAAGTGGCAACAATTGAAAAATTTCAAAGTCTGACGAATGAAATTAACGATTTTTTGAACCGGGAGACTTTGATGACCATGGAAGAGGTAGCGATGGGTTTTATTAAAGTCGCTAATGAGAGTATGTGTCGCCCAATTCGGGCTTTGACCCAAGCCAAGGGCTACGATACCGCTCGCCATGCCCTTGCCTGTTTTGGCGGGGCTGGTGGGCAACATGCCTGCGCAATTGCCCGGTCTTTGGGCATGACGACGGTGTTTGTGCACAAATATGCCGGGATTTTGTCGGCTTATGGCATGGCGTTGGCAGATGTGGTTAACGAAGCGCAGGAACCCTGCGCCAAAGTCTACAATGATCTCAGTTTTGGGTACTTCGACGAACGGTTTGATGCCTTGGAGGAGCAGTGCCGGAAGGAGTTGAGGAAGCAAGGCTTCAGTGACGAGAATATCGAATTGAAGCCTTTTTTGCATATGAGGTATGATGGTACCGATTGTGCGTTGATGTGTAGCCCAGAACCGGGGAAATCCGGTACCAAACGTGGCGATTTCATGAGTGCCTTCTTGGAGCGGTACCAAGCCGAGTTTGGGTTCGTGATCCACAAGAGGAATGTTATAGTTGACGATATAAGAGTGAGAGGGATTGGGAAGAGTGATCTCATTGAGGAAGTACCAATTGAGGTTGCCAAAGACGATCCAAAATGTGAACAAACGACTCAGGTTTATTTTGAAACTGGGTTCCACGAGACAGGAGTTTACCTTCTGAAAAATCTGAAATCCGGGCATGTTATTAAAGGACCGGCGATTATAATGGACAATTTGAGTACCATTTTGATCGAACCCGACTGTACTGGTACTGTAACCAAATTTGGGGACGTTAAAATCACCATTGGTTCCGGTCATGTGAAGGAAATCGGGCCTGAGCTAGACTCGATTCAGCTCAGTATTTTCAGCCACCGGTTTATGAGCATCGCTGAGCAGATGGGGAGGTACAGTTGAACAAAGTGAAAATGACGCCTCAATAAACCAACCCCTGCTGTAGATGCCGACCTTTCTAACCACAAGCAAAATTATAATTTAATTTAAACTAATTAACATTGACAAATTTCAAGTTAAATAAATATGTAATTTTTTTTATTCACAATCACTAATGTAATATGTCGATTACTAACCTTTTTAAGCTTGGGAAACATGTCATTATTTCTCATGAAGAGGAATAAATGTTACTCCTCTTGGGTGGTAATATGCAGGATTGCCAACGTTAAAATTACGAAAATACCGGAAATTTTTTCTTTTAAATTGTCAAGTTACGCATAATATTTCACTAAATTAGTATTCAATTGGTTTTGTAGCAGTTTCTCTTAATTCTAGGGGAGTACATTGCTCCATTTCGACGACTTTAAATCAGATTTACACATTATTTCAATATTTTCTTTGACATTTCTGAAATGTCAAAAATCAAACGTCATTTGGATGGCCTACCACGTTTGGACCTTAACTTTGTTAGAATTTTATTTTACTCAAATTTTTGACTAAAAATAATGTGATTGTGAATAAAATAACATACAAACCTCGGTGGTAATGGCATTACCCTTTGTGCTTTATCCGATCTCGAGGCTAGCGCATTTCGATCGTATAGGTAAGCACTCGGGGTAATGCCATATTTACCACCTCGCTTGTAATGTACTATTAATGAAAAATTTAACAAACCATTTCTTGAAGAAAATTATGCATTAATAATGACATTGACGAGAAAGCAAATCATTATTAACTTAAACATTTTTTTAACTGTTTTTTCAAAATAAAATTTATTAACATAATCTTTGTACCAAATAGGCCTTCTCTATTTTTAACCAATAAATTAAACCATTGTTTATCTATTTGCGGAAAGATTTAATTCCCCGTGTCCGTTTACCGCGAGTGGTTTAATTTTTTGAACAAATAAATAGGTTTAATTCGCTTGTTTTATATCTACATAATTTTATTAAATTGTGTGTAAATTGTTTCTTTGGAACATAAAGAGAGTTTAAGAAACTACGAATTTCAGTTGCAAGGAAATTTAATTGATATGGTGACTAGTGTTCATTTCTTTGTAATAATAATAAACAACTCGGAAGTGTGAGTGACCTAATTTCATTTTGGAAAACAGTTTATCAAAAAAATGTAGGAGTATTAATAATAAATGAGTTTTAGTCAATTTCATCTTATTAATTCATAATTTTCTCTAAGAAATTTGTTAAATTGTTTAAAAACTAAACATTTTCATTTAATTTAAAAGTAATACAATTATCAAGAAATAAGTATTGTAATTGTAGCAGAACTAAAAAAAAAATAATAATTTTGCGTTTTTTTTCTGGTTAAATTAAATAAATAATTTTGATTCGTTTTTAATGGTAATTACAAAACTAACAGAAAACTTAGGGCCGGTTTACAGAACGTGTTAATCGCAATTAAATTTTTAATTTAATTTGACATTTGATTCGAATTAGTTTCATTCAGAATTAAATTTTAATTTCGCTTTTTGCTCAAAGAATTAAACCACTCGGTAAATGCACACGTGGAATTAAATTAAATACACAATCGTTTAATTCATTTGTTGTTTTACAGAAAATCAAGTTTAAAGTAGAGAAAGCCTATTTCGTACAAAAATTATATAAATTAATTTTATTTTGAAAAAATAAAAAAATTATTAAGTTTGCTTTTTCGTCAATGTCATTATTAATGCATAATTTTCTTTAAGAAATGGTTTGTTAAATTTTTCATTAAAAAAACTCAACATTTTCATTTAATTAACTTGACGTTTGTCGGGTCGTTATCTACAGCAGGGGCTGGTTTATTGAGGCGTCATTTTCACTTTGTTCGACTGTACCATTCGAGTACCAACGCGAAAACTGATAATTTTTTGCAGAATTTTGCAGCGTACTTCAATCTCGACTAATATTAAGGAGCGTTTGGACTTCTCGTGTGCTTTGTTCGGCCCTGATGGGGGTTTGGTCTCCAACGCCCCTCACATCCCAGTCCATCTGGGGGCCATGCAAGAGGCCGTTCAGTACCAGATGAAAACCAGACAAAAATTTAGCGAGGGTGAGGTGATTTTGTCCAACCACCCTGCTGCTGGGGGCTCGCATTTGCCCGACTTGACCGTAATCACCCCCGTTTTCCACAAGTGGGTACCAAAATTCGTAGTTTTCGTGTTTTAATGCAATTTCAGGGGGCAGCCTGACCCAATCTTCTTTGTGGCGAGTCGGGGACACCATGCCGACATCGGTGGAATCACCCCCGGGTCAATGCCGCCCCATTCCACCACTTTGAGCCAAGAAGGGGCGGCTTTCAAGTCGTTTATCTTGGTGGAAAATGGGCGATTCCTCGAAGACGAGGTCATTGCCGCGTTCACTAAAGCCGGTGGTCGCAATTTGAGTGACAACATCTCGGATTTGAGGGCCCAAGTCGCTGCGAATAAAAAGGGCATTGCGTTGGTGGGGGAGTTGATCGAGCAGTATGGTTTGAGGGTGGTGCAAGCCTACATGGACCACATCCAGAGGAATGCCGAGGTGGCGGTGCGCGACATGTTGAAGCAAGTGGCTAAGGATACGTTCGAGAGGACGGGGAGGACTGTTCTGGAAGCGGAGGAGCACATGGATGATGGGTCCCCAATTGTGCTTAAAGTGACGCTGGATCGGGAAAAGGGCTCCGCTTTTTGCGACTTCACGTGAGTTTTTCCAGACTGGTTGTGAGTTGTTGTTGATTGCAATCTCGAACAGGGGCACTGGACCGGAAGTTTGGGGTAACTGCAATGCGCCCAAAGCCATCACGCTCTCGGCCCTTATTTACTGCCTGCGCTGCATGGTCGGACACGACGTTCCGCTTAATCAGGTATGCATAGTGAGTCGCTAAGTTGAAAGATTCGAAAGTTCGACTAGACTCATTTTTATCTGAGATTATGTACCGGAAAATTCCGGAGCAATTGAATTTTACGGAAAGAGCAACCGGCGGTAAACAAGATGATTATTTGACGCGATTGCCGGGTCCTATTTTAAGTTTCTGCAAGTTATTTGAGGAGGAATTGCCTGAAATGTTTATTCTGTCTACAAAGTTATATCAGTTTAAATGCTATGATAAGGATTGCTTTACTCATTTAGTAGTGGTGGTGAAGAGTTGAGCACTATATTTTTTCTACGGTTACGTAAGTCGGAAAAATGCAATTGTGGAAGATCATTGTTTTTATAATTTTTTAAAGAAATTTATTAATCAAAAAGCCAAATTTGCTTTATATTAACAAGCGTATAGTGATTGACTGGAGTTAAAATTGTATATTACCAACCGGAGTGGAAAGTGTTTCATTTCTGTCGCAAGCGTCTCAGTAAATTTTCTAATCTCTAGACAGAAGGCAGAAGGGCAGTAATAGAGGTAGGTATCCTAGTAGCACATTTATACAGGCTGGTCCAAAGGTCTGGAAACGATTTTATTTTGGCGAAACTATCAATTTTTTTTGGCAAATAAATTTATAGGTGTGCAATGGCTATAAAAATTTGAATATTAATTTATTGTTTATACTTACGAAATAAACATAGTAACAATTTTTTTAAAATGGAAACCTATCACAATTTTTTTTAGACGAGATGTGCAAAAAATTTTTTTGTAAACCTCACACTTTTTTTGTTGTTTGACTTACAAAAATTAAAGATTTTTTTGAAGTAAACTACCAGTTTGGTTTTTTTTTTGGAAATAACTTAATAAAGATTTAAAGGTTGTAAAGGAGCGATGCCAAAATATTTTTTATTTTAATTAATTGTTTAAACTTTTGAGACTACCATATTAATAATTTTTTTCTTAAATAAAAACGGTTTTTTATTTATTGTTTTACAAAGATATGTTTATGCATTTTATAAATGTATAAAGATATTTATCGAAAATGTTACAATTTATGTTAAAAAAATTATAAACTTTATCTCTTGTCAAAACACTCAACTATGGGTTTTCTTATGGGCGCCATATTGGATTTTTGCATTTTTCAAAAGTTTTTCGATGTCTCACACGATATGATCAAATCTTACAACATGCTGATCAAAACTGGAAAAAAAGTTTTTTCGAAGAATTCTTTGGAACACCAACAAATTTGTTTCTCTGGGTCCCATGTTAAATATTGTCCAATGCTTTGTTGATTTTCTGGAGAAGATTTCTAGAAAACTTTTTGGAAACGCCTCCTGTAAAAATAAAAGAAATACAACATAAAATAAACATTATTAAACTTTTTCAATACAATACAAAAGTGAAGGTAATAAACTTTACATTGGCATGTAGCCAAAATGTTTACACAGTTTTAAATAAAATTTTTATACTTACATGATAAACAATAATAAAAAATTTCCTAGATCTGGAAAAACTAGTTAGAATTTGTCATGCATTATATTGCATAATATTTATACAGGGTGTTTACGGTATTGAGGTTGAAATTTAAATAAGATGATATTCACTGTAGAAGAAAACTAATACGCTATTTAAAACAAAAATTCACGTTGTGAAAAGAAATAATTCATTTTATATTATTTGTTTGAGAACTGCTGTTTCAGCTGCATTAATATCATTACCTTTTGTTTCACCGTAAATCATAATCACGACAACCAATTTATTTTTTTAATATTTTTTGCTATTCATGTTCATAAATTTGTAAAAAAATTAAGAAAAACGAATCAAACCTATTGGAAACCATTTCGCTGGAAGAGATTGAACAGAAGATCTTCGAATTTTGATAAAAAATAAAGCAAAAGCAAAAGCAAATCAAATGATGATAGTGTCAAAACTATGAAGTGAATTTATTTTTTCATTGTAATGGATACGATTTTTTATTTGTTGCAACAATACAATTTTATCTGTACAAGAAAATCATACCAGCGACCTTCAAACCGTGTACCAATATTTTGGAGTTAAATAACATTCTGAGTAATAACAATTATGTGAGCTTTTTGTTTGGGTTACAGTATTTCTGTATTCCTCTATTAGGGTAGGTTAATTTTCAACTCCAAGACTGTAAACACCCTGTATATTAAAAAACCGTTGCTATATACGCCAGAGATAACCATGGTTGGATAACCGTTATGAAAACTGAATCTATATCAGTTATATAACCTTTGCTATATATGACAGACATACCTGGTTATGCTTAGGTAACCGATATACAGGATGCGCCAGAACTCGCGCCCCAGAGAAAAATGTCATATAAGGTAAGATACCAGGAACATGGAAAAAATGTTAAAAAAATTTTATCTATAAAAATTTCGAAGTTATGAGGGTTTCAATTTTGCACTTTGACTCTATTTATTTCTGTTGGAAAAATAATTTTCCAAGTTTTTTTGCTATAGGCTATTAAAAAAGGAAATAAGGAAGCTGTATCCTAAATTGTAACTCTGTTCAATGTTATTTGTGGCTTTTATTGGAAAAAAAATTTGTCCCTTTACTAAATAATTGTAAAAAAACATATACAAAATCATCAGTATCATTAAATAGATATAAAAAAATGTCAAATGTCAAAAAATAAATGTCAACATTTTTTGACAGATAGAATTTTTTGAACATTTTTTTTATGTTCCTGGTATCTTACTTTGCTTGAAAATTTTCTCTGGGGCGCGAGTTCTGGCGCACCCTGTATAAGCTAAATCTAACATACGCCATATTGCATCACAAAGATAACGTTAGATATTTGTTATTTAACTTTTGTTATATACTCCAAATCTAACCATCGTTAGATAAACGTTATACAGGGTGCGTCAGAACTCGCGCCCCAGAGAAAAATGCCATGTAAGGTGAGATACCAGGAGCATGGAAAAAATGTTAAAAAAATTCTATCTATAAAAATTTCTAAGTTATGAGAGTTTGAATTTTGCACTTAGACTCTATTTCTGTTGGAAAAATAATTTTACAAGTTTTTTTGCTATAAGCTATTAAAAGAGGAAACAAGGAAGCTGTATCCTAAATTGTAACTCTGTTTAACGTTATTTATGGCTTTTATTGACAACATATTTTGTACCTTTACTAAATAATTATAAAAAAACATATACAATATCATTAGTATCATTAAATAGACATAAACAATGTCAAATGTCAAAAAATAAATATCAAAATTTTTTGACCGATAGCATTTTTTAAACATTTTTTTCATGTTCCTGGTATCTTATCTTACTTGAAATTTTTCTCTGGGGCGCGAGTTCTGGCGCACCCTGTATAACATGCCGTACTACTAGGACCAGGATAATAGAAGGTCAGTAATGAAATGAGAGACATTCCAAACTCCGGAATAAAATGTTTTGTTTATTTTTTATTTTCTGAAATAAAAACGATTTTTGTCGGAGAAACAAAAAAAACAAAACAAAGTTTATTTTAGTAGTTTTTATTTATGTGTCTGGTCGCAAAAAACTTTCGTAATGAACATATTTTTTTTGAAATGTATTACTTTTGAATCTTATGTAAAATCCAACTTTATTGAGAGTACAATAATAGGAACACAAGGTATACCTCTCATGGCCCCCCCTCATACAAATAATACTAAACAAAAATAATTTTAATAACTTCTCAAATACACCCTTAATCTGTCTCCTCATCGTCGGACAGATCCGACAGTCCCTCCTCCTTCTGCTCCTCCCCTTCCTCTCGCTCCTCCCACAGCCGCATCCTCTCGGGATTGGCGAACTCCTGCACGTGTTTGGCCACCAGGTAGTTGTATCTTTCGGGCGTTCTGGTCAGCACCATGGCCGCGCAATGGTTGAGCGGGTCCTCGGGGTTGGGGTTCTTGAGCAGCTGCGGCAGGAACGTCTCGAAGATGATCACCAGGTCGTAGAGCGCCGTCCATTTCTGGTTAAGCACGTCGAGACAGATGGTCCCGGAGGTCTGGTCGACGTTGGGGTGGAAAATCTGGGTGTCGAAGCCGACGCTCGGCGACTTGAAGGGGTAGTTCTCGGGGAGGAGGACGCGGACGCGCCACACTCCGCCCTCGTAGGGGGTCCCCCGAGGGCCGTTGAATTTCACCACCAAATTGCGGTAGTTGTCGCAAGTCGTCACGTCGAATTTGTTCTCGATTAGTCTCATCACGTCGATTTTGATGCGGTGGTTCATCTTGGAATGGGGGCTGTAATGGGGCGATTTGGTGAGGGATCGGGGTTTGATACCGCTGAGGGCTGACGACTTGCACTTAACCTATAATAACAAAAATGTGACAAGTATGACAAGTCTTCGGAAACAAAGAAACTGAACAAAACACTCAAAGTTAACACTGGGTATGAAAAATGTGTTAACCTAATCGAGTTCTGTCAACATGTAGGTATTCACGCCATGCGATTTATCAATAGTTTACTCATAGCGTGAATTATATTGAATTACGGCTTGTTTTCACTATCTCTGCTATGTGAAAACATAATTATTGCAATTTTTTAATCATTTTGATTAAATGACTGACATTATCAATAACAAGTTTCGCTAAATTTAGCTAGAAAACAGTATTGTTATTAATTATTATTAAAGATCTTTGTTTACTTTATTTCACTATTTTTTTAGTAACAGTTTAAATTTAATTTTAAATAAAATTAAATTATACAGCGTGTAACAAAAATAAGTACATTTTACTACTAGTAAAACTCATCAAATGCAACAACTTTCTATGTATTTATCACTGGTGGATATTTATTACTCTATTTTTCCTGTTTTTTTACGTTTAATATTTTTTAATACCTACTAAATCGCCCCTGTAAATTATAGGCGGCCGCTGGCAAATCCGGCAATATTACCAATTCAGTGTTGCCAATAGATTTTTTGTCACACTTATCTACAGTCACGGAGTCCAGGAAGTGTCATATCAATTGCCACTTTGCCAACTGCAATACTTTGATCAGACATTTAATTGGTATTATGACATTAAATAAATGTATAAATACAGGTGCGCCAAAACTCGCGCCTCAGAGAAAAATTTCAAATAAGATAAGATACAGGAACATGAAAAAAATGTTTAAAAAATTCTATCTGTCAAAATTTTTTGACATTTGACATTTTTTATGTCTATTTAATGATACTGATGATCTTGTATATGTGTTTTTATAATAGTTTAGTAAAAGCACAAAAATTTTACCAATAAAAGCCACATTAAACAGAGTTACAATTTAGGTTACATCTTTCTTGTCTCCTCTTCTAATAGTCTGTAGCAAAAAAAACTTGGAAAATTATTTTTCCAACAGAATTAAATAGAGTCAAAGTGCAAAATTTAAACTCTCATAATTTCGAAATTTTTTTCATGTTTCTGGTATCTACCTTGCATGGTATGTTTCTCTGGGGCGCGAGTTCTGGCGCAGCCTGTATATTACGCAGAAACACAAAAAGTGATTATAAAATGTGCCATTTTAAAGTTTATTGCATTGTTATTCTCTAGAGCGCTAGCGATTTAATATCGCCTTAGTTTGATACTAATTTTCTCTGATTTTTTTTTATAATTTCTAATTAAAAAACATACACAAAAACATAAAGAAACGGTGAGTATGAAAAATGTAAAAACTTTTGTCTCTACATTAGATACTATATTTTCCAACAAAAGTTGGAAAATTAAATTGGCAACAAGACTGCCACTTTGGTCAGAAATTTGGTTCAGTCACCTGTCATATTACTTGCCAATTAGCCAACTTAACTTGAAAGTCATAGACCACTTTTGATCAGAAATTGAATTGGTGTTATGAAACTAAGTTTATTTAAAAATACAGGGTGTTTACAGTCTTGGAGTTGAAAATTGACCTAGTAATAGAAGAGTACAGAAATATTGTAACCGAGAAAAGAAACTCACACAATTCTTATTATCAAGAATGTTATTTAACTCCAAAATATTGGTACACGGTTTGAGGGTCACTGGAATTATTACCTTGTTCAGATAAAATTGTATTGTTGCAACAGATAAAAAAATCGTATCCATGACAATGAAAGAGAAAAGTCACTTCATAGTTTTGACACTGTCATCATTTGATTTGCTTTTGCTTTAGTTTTTATCAAAATTCAAAGATCTTCTGTTTAATATCTTTCAGCGAATGGTTTCCAATAGGTTTGATTCGTTTTTCTTAATTTTTCTCAAAATTTATAAACAAAATATTAAAATAATACATTGGTTGTCGTGATTATGATTTACGGTGAAACACAAGGTAATGATTGAACAAGGCCATTGTTGCAGCCGAAGCAGCAGTTCTCAAACAAATAGTGTAAAATGAATAATTTCCTTTAACAACGTGAATTTTTGTTTTATGTAGCGTATTAGTTTTTTTCTACCGTGAATATCATCTCATTTAAATTTCAACCTCAAGACCGTAAACACCCTGTATAACAGCCAAAAAGACGAAAAAATGATTTGGTATTTTTAATGTTTTAGGTTTTATTGAACTGTTGCTAAAGTGCTAAAGATTTAATATTGTCATAATTTTTTACAAATTTTCTCTGATTATTTTATTTTTTATTAAAAAATATACATAAAAAACGTAGAAAAGAAAGGTTACTATATTACTATAGAGTAATGTAGTGACAAAAGTTTAAAAATTACATTGGCAACGAAGGTTGCCAACTTAATTGTCGAAGTCAAAGACTACTTTGATCAGAAATTTAATTGGTATTATGTGAGTCTTTTAAAAATGTGTATAACAGTCAGATTATAAAAGAATAGAATTATTATAAAATGTAGCATTTTAAGTGTTTTAAGTTTTGATGAACCGTTATTGTGAGATTTAAAATCGGCTTAATTTTTAAAAATTTCCTCTGATTTTCTCATAATTTTTAATTCAAAAACATACATATGATATGGAAATTATAAAAGCTATAATACTATAGAGTAACATAGAAACAAAAGTTCGAAAATTAAATTGGCAACAAAGGCTGCCAACTTAATTGTCGAAGTTAAAGGTTACTTTGATCAGAAATCTTATTGAACGAATGGTAATTGTGTGCAGTAATTTTCAAACTAATTTATTCCGGAATTGTATTATTACGAAAATATCACGAGTAGTCATATTTTTGAAATCTATTCAAATTTTCTCCAAACTTTCGTCGGTTGTTAAAACTTGTATGAAATGACCAAAGTTGAGCTTCCCTACACAATAGAGGGAATATCTTAACAAGTTTACGATTTAGTACAATAATGACTCGGCTTCAGTTCGAGGGCCTAAGGCAGATTATGGAACAGATGTTAGGATTAAGCGGTGAATCTTTCAGGAGTTATCAATAATTAACCACAAAGGGTATGAAGCGCTCACGAAGAATCCGAATGTCCATCGACGATTATCAAATATTTACCTGGACGATATTATGCCTGCCAGCTGTGAAAGCCCTTGAACGAAACGCGAATTAACTCCAGATCACAGAAAACTCACAACATCTCGCGTTCACCGAATTGACAATTTTCTTCATGTGACGTTGGATTGACGGGTTTATTTTGGGGTTTTGCGGTTACTAAGAGAATCCACTTTACAGGACTTAAAAAATTTAACCGACGCATTAACACACCTGCTCAAACCGGAGGCAAAAGGGATTGTCGACTGTCAACATCCGGATTTTATCCCTTTTCATATATTTTGTTTTGGTTTCGTTTATGTTTATTTCCATCATTTTGACAATGCGTGTGTGGGGTCAAGGCAAATATTTATTCATATCTAATTGTGATATATTTTTGTTTGCAGGGCTGTCTTGCTCCCGTGCAAATCAACGTCCCTAAAGGCTCCATTCTCGACCCCAGTGACAACGCTGCGGTCGTCGGCGGCAACGTTCAAACGTCCCAAAGAGTTGTCGACGTTGTTTTGAAGGCCTTCAGGGTGTGTGCCGCCTCGCAAGGWTGCATGAATAATATTACGTTTGGCAGCGGCTCCTGGGGCTGCTACGAGACGGTCGCAGGAGGCAGCGGCGCGGTAAGACATATTTTATTCCAACTTTATTATATTCTATTTGTCTCGGGTAATGTCTKGAACTTTCAACAACTCTGGTCATGGGCGCCGACTTTTCATTTTTTCAATGGGTGCATAAACAAAAAGCTTGAATAAAAGCTTCTTTTTAGATCTTCTATGCATATGTTAGTATAATTTGCAAGATTTGAGAACATAAATTATTCCAAGTTTCAGATTCTCAATAGTAAATTGTAAATTAGTCAAAACCTATCAACTTTATCATTATTCTATTTTCACAAATACCACAGAAAAAATAAAATAATTTTATCATTTAGGAAATACCTATTTCCTACCAGTTACCAAAATACCAGTTAATTGAATTTTTTTTCTCCAAATTTAATTTTTAAGGTCTTACTGCCTTTCGGTACAATATCAAAACATCAAATTAAAGTGTATTTAATCCTCTATCGTTTACAGTATCAAAATTCTTTTTTAATTAGAAATTAAACTAATTGTAAATATTAATTTTTTCGCCGGTCTTAAAACTTGTACAATAAAAAGTGTGAAAAAGAAAATAGTACATGTTCAAAGTTGCAAAATGCTTCAAGTTGTTGAGTTTTGAAAAATAATACACTACTGTTAAATTTGAAAGAAAAAATTGGAAACAACTAAAAAAATTGACTTTTTTTTGAAAATTTGAATATGTCCGTAAATCGAGTGCTGAAAACAACGTGGAATTTATAATTAACTTTTAATTAATGTAATTGATTTGATGAGTAAAATTAGAGGTTGCTTAAACTGAATGGTCTCAACAATTCGTCAGTATTGTTTCTTAATTTTTATAAACTTTCAAACATATGAAAACAAATTTTTTTTTCATAATAAAGTCATATCTCAAAAACTATGATTCCTAGGTCAAAACGGTTTGTACAAGCGTATTCTCCGGTTAATTCTACATACAGTACTAGTTTTTTATAAGGATAAAATTTTTTGATTTTTTGGTTACAATCGGATATAGTGCTAATGCTTCTAGCCTTATTCTTAACTTTATTACTCATTATCTTAAATTGTAAAGTATTTTAACTTGTTGCATCGTGTTTAGCACGTTATTTTACGTCTAAAAAACCTTATAAAAAACTCGAAATTAGCTTTGAAATTCTGACAAACAATTGTTTTAGAATAATTCTATTACTCAAAATTAATTGAAGACCAGTGGCGCAGGAAAAGATAGAGTTTAGGGGGTGTTTAACTATGTAAAAAAATGCGCACTTATTTATAATTGTACATATAGAGGGTGTTAAAAAATATTCTGTTACTTTGCGGACCTATGTTTATTAAGATTTTTGTTTGTTTGTTTTGGTCCGTACTACTACCTCCTGAAATATTTCTTTTTTTAACATCCTGTATACATTTCATGCTACTTTTACCACTTTATTATACTTTATATTACTTGTCTTTTGTTTAGTTATATCTATTTCACTAGTACACTTATGTAAATCATTTATGTTATTAGTAATAATAACGATAATTAATAAAAAAAGTTCCTTGATTTTAATGCAAAACTTACCTTTCTATTATTACCTTTAACTTACTTTTTGTTTACTTATATTACTTACTATTAACTTTTACACTATTTTCACTTTTGTAGATACTTGTTTTAAAGTTCGCGCTCTTATACGGCCGCCATCTATTGCTGCTTATTTTAGTTAGTATTGTGCGCTTTCTCTCTTATACTTATTAGAACTGTTTTAAAGATCGCGCTCTTATGCGCCCGCCTTCTTTTGACATTTATTTGAATTATATTTGAACTTGAGAAAAATTGCCGACTTGACCGGGACTCGAACTCGGGACCTACCTGTTGGAAAGCGGGACCTTATGCCACTGAGCCACTACCGCCGCCAATAATTTAGTTTTGTTCAAAAAAAAATCATATCTCAAAAACTATGAGTCCTAGGTCAAAGCAGTTTGTACAGGCGTGTTCTCCGGTTAATTTTACATTTAGTTTTTCATAAGAGTCAAAAAATGTTGAGTTTTGCTCAAAATCGGATGTAGTGCTTATTAGCCTTATGCTTAACTTTATTACTCAATATCTCAAAAACTATGCATCGTAGAGTATTTTAACTAGTTGCATCGTGTTCAGCGAGTAATTTTACGTCTAGAAAACCATATTTCAACCGTTTTTACGATTTTTAGTAAATTGACTATTTTTACGATTTTACTACCGCTCAAAAACTCAAAAAATTCAAAATTTTTTAAACTTGACCCAATAACATTTTATGCACTTATTTGAGTCTTTAAGACCTCTAGAAATGTAAAAAACGTTAAATGGATCAATTTTAAAGTTAATTTTTTTGTGATTTTTGTCGAAATTTTGGTCGATTTTTGGCACCCGGAGCGGTCTAATGGCAATAACTCCGGACTTGTTGGAGATAACCTCTTATATGTACTGTACTGTTGGATAGAAAATTTAATTTTCTATCATATATTAAAAATTTCAGTGCTCTACGATGAATAGTTATCGAGAAAATTTCTGCTAAAATCAGAAATATCGAAAATTTAAATCCGAGTATAACTTCTAAACTACTACGAATTTTGCAGTTTAATTGACGCCAATCGATTCCCCGGAACATTTTACATGGGCACAGGTCAAAACATTACAT
This sequence comes from Tribolium madens, assembly GCF_015345945.1. Classification (NCBI taxonomy): domain Eukaryota; kingdom Metazoa; phylum Arthropoda; class Insecta; order Coleoptera; family Tenebrionidae; genus Tribolium; species Tribolium madens. The sequence goes on from NW_025401063.1 coordinate 4,222,272, forward strand.
CATCAAAATAAAAAAAAACGAAAAAATTGTTAACACCCATTGTTCACCGTAATCGGCGTTTAAAAATTCTAAATTTTTTTGCGAGATATCGACTTGGCTTTGGCCTCAGTCGATAGATTTTCTTACGCTGATTACGATGGAATTAAATTCTTTGCTCTAAGTCTAATAGTTTGTCCCCGTAATCGCCGTTCAAAAAGTGAAAATTGTCAAAATTATGAAACTTTAAACGCGTTTTTCTACGAAACTATAGGACTTAACTATAGGACAAAAAGCTAAAAACCATTAAAATTAGCTTGAAATTGTCTATTTACTGGTGCAAACAGGAAGTCGCTCCGGGTTATGGTTCCGGGTACAGAGCCATTTTTAGTTTTGTTCAAAAAAAAACATATCTCAAAAACTATGAGTCCTAAGTCAAAGCAGTTTGTACAGGCGTGTTCTCCGGTTAATTTTACATATAGTACTAGTTTTTTATAAGAATTACATTTTTTTTGATTTTTTGCTTAAAATCCGATGCTTCGCTYCTTATTCTTAACTTTATTACTTAATACACCATACTTCAATCGTTTTTATGATTCAAGGTAAATTGACTATTTTTACGTTTTTACTACCGTTCACCTTCAAAAACTCGAAAAATTCGTAATTTTTTAAACTTGAYYAAATAACGTTTTATGCATTTTTTTGAGTCTTTATCACCTTTAGAAATGCAAAWAACGTTAAATGTATCAATTTTAAAGTAGAATTTTTTTTGGATTTTTGTCAAGATTTTGGTCGATTTTTGGTGATAACCTCTTATGTTTCCTGTCTTTAGTTGCGAACTTAGAGTCTCAGCCACTTTGATTGTAATTTCATTGTGTTTGTGAGAGATGAAATGTCGGGGGTTTTGCCCGGGTCAAGGGTTGTTTGATGTGCTTCATTTCAGGGCCCCGGATGGCACGGATGTTCCGGAGTGCACACACATATGACTAACACGAGGATCACCGATGTTGAAATATTGGAAAGGAGATATCCCGTACATGTGCGCAAGTTTATGTTACGACCAGGCACCGGCGGCGGTGGCAGATTTAGGGGCGGCGATGGAGTCTTAAGGGAGATTTTGTTTAGGGCGCCGGTGACGTTGTCGGTTCTCACTGAGAGGAGGGTCCTGCAACCTTATGGAATGAACGGTGAGGGCGGTTTAGGGTTATAGTGCCGCAACAGTTTAATAGGTGATAGCGAGCTTATCAAAGGGGTGATTTTGACGTGAGAATAGCTCCAAGAGAGGGTTTTTTACTAGTTTAAATAGAGCTTCACACCATCAAAATTGAATTAAGTATAACTTTAATAATTTTGATTACTTTTTTAACTGGAAAAATTTTAGTTGCAACATGGTAAAAAACTTGTTAACTTTCGCAGTAATTTTTTCTATTTTGGTGTCGCAAGGATGAAGAAACATTATTGCTTTTACGAATTTTATGTCATGTTATTTATTACTCTATTGACTTTAACTTTAACTTGAAGAATATTTAATTAAAATGGTAAATATTTTGCAATCCCGGAATGTAAATCAAATAGCGCCTGAAGAACCTCTTTTGCTTTTGCTGAGAACTAATAAAATTTAAACTTTTTGATGTAAATGTTTGTCGTTTGAAAATTTAATGCATATTGATTTTTTACTTGTAAAAGAAACTTGTGACAAAATTTTAATTCGGTTTATAACAATGACACGTAACCGCAATTTTAAAGGTGTTTTATTATATTTTTTTATAATTGACTAATAAGAGAAGAAAAGCACTGGCTGCAGTTAAAGAAAAAAAGGTTTTAAAAACATAGTAGAGTTATATATTTTTATCTTGATTAATTGTCAGCTTTAATTATTTCACAAGACCTTTAAACCCTGTAATAAATAGTTTTATGAGATGTTATAGTTAGGAGAAGTCCTTGAAAGTTTTATTCTAATTAACTCTGTTTATATGCCTTCATGGACATAAGGCCCTTAATTAGCAGAACCATAATTAATTTTGCTTTAACTTTCTAACGTTGTAAGTAGGTGCTCACAAAAGTGCCACATTTGTCAAATTTATCTTATACAGGATGTTTCAGAACTCGCTGTCTAGAGAAAAATGCCAAGTAAGATAAGATACCAGAGACATGGAATTATGTTTAAAAAATTCTATCTGTCAAAAAAATTTGACATTTAATTTTGGACATTTTATCTTTCTTATGTCTGTTTAATGTTACCGATGAACTATTCTCTCTTCTAATACCCTGCTTATTAGCCTATTACTCTAAATATAGAAAATTATTTTTTCAACACAAAAAATAGGGTCAAGGTGCAAAATTTATAAACTCCCATAATTTTAAAATTTTTATAAATAGAATTTTTAACATTTTTTTCATATTTTTAGCATCTTATCTTACTTGGCATTTTTTTGGGCGCGAGTTCTTAAACACCGTGTATTAGAATTAAATGTTTCAAAAATGCTAATTATTACTACTTCATTCCATGAAATCTAAATAAAAATTTAAGAAATTTCTGATCAAAGTAGCTTGCGACTTTTATATCTTCTGTCCCTGTTTTTGCCAACTTAATATCAAAAACATCGCTTACTTTGATCAGAAATATCGTGCTATCAAAAAAAAATAAATTAGAGTTGGCGACGATTAATATTGTACAGTTGGCAACAAGTTGGCGATCTGGGCTGGAAATTTTCCGCACAAGCTGAAGGTGAAAATGACCATTCAGCGTTTTCGTCTTGTACAGCATTTTTGTAATAACTTGAAACAATAAAAATTTTCTGCTTTAAAGTGAACATTGTTTCACTTAAAATAAATAAAACGTACACTTGTCAAAGTTTCCGCTCACATTTGATGTCAAAAACCAGGATTGCTGTCTGAAGGACTTTAATCATCGCCTACTCTATTTTTTTTTTTGATTGCACTGTATAATCGAACGCATGATAAGACAGGGTGTGTCAGAACTCACGCCCCAGAGAAAAATTTCAAATAAGATAAGATACCAGGAACATAATTTTTTTTTAATTCTCTGTCAAAAAATTTTGACATTTATTTTTTGACATTTACATTTTTTTAATAATAATGATGATCTTGTGTATGTTTTTTATAATTATTTAGTAAAGGTACAAAAATTGAATATTAAAAGGCATAAATAACATTAAACAGAGTTACAATTTAGGATACAGCTTCCTTGTTTCCTCTTCTAATAGACTGTAGCAAAAAAACTTGGAAAATTATTTTTACAAGAGAAATATATAGAAAATTTAAACTCTTATAACTATGGTGGTATCTTACCTTACATGGCATTATTCTCTGGGACGCGATTTCTGGCGTACCCTGTATAATTAAAATCATAATGTACGAAATTAGATTTTACAATTTATTTTTTGTTTTTTAATAAAAGTATGAATAGATTATTTAATAGAGTACTTACAAAAAGTTGCAGGGCAAAAGTTACTTAACAATTCCAGCAACAATAAGAATATAAAAGAATTAGAATTTATTTATTTATAAACAAAAAGTAAGGATAAATAAATAACCAGGCAYAAATGAAATAATATCCAAGTGGTGGGATTAAAACACAGWTGGGTAAAAAAAATAAGTAAGTAATGCGTGAGTAAAACTTCTCAACACAATTAGTTGATTGTGGCAAAAAACCCCGCTCTACAAATCTCCCAAAGCGAAATTTGTGCTTCGGGCCGAAGGAAGTGCCCTCGCGGGTTTCGGCCCCATTTCCTCCCTTATTTATTATGCCCTTGTGTTGTTGTTTTTTTCAGGTGGCAGTCCTGGCGCTCGAGGCCTCAATCTCTTAATCAGAGTCGACGGTAGGACCATCAATCTCGGTCCGAAAACTGCAGTACCCATTTCACCCGGGGTGAGTATGACAAACCGTTTTGTTTACCATTCTTGCGTTTTTCCTCCATGAAAGAAGCCGCAGACGAAGATAAATCGACGCGATTGGTAATAGGAAACAAAACAATTCGCCTTTGTGGTTATGAGCTCGGTTAGTTTTATTAGCATAACAGTGCGCCATTATCGTGACGGTCGGGTTATCAATCTCGACAAAATGGCACCGTTAAATCGCCAATTCGGCGCCATCTTGAATTTATGACTAGGCACATCGTTGCGGCAACACATAAAAGAGTGTTAGTGTTATTTAAGAGTGCTGCAGATACACTTGCATCCAACTTGAAATTTATTGTGATTAAGGTGCTTGAAGCGACGCTCTTTGAGGAAATAATTAATGGGAGGGTGTCTTTAAAATAACACGGACGGAGATGGAAGCCAGAGGATTAAATTATAAATTAGTCTCAATGCCACGAGGCCAAAACGTTTGGCCTGATGAAATTTTCTGCGTGATTTTAGCAGAAATTACTTTTCGGCCTATTTCCACGCGACATTTCACGTTAGCGTAATACTGACCTACAGTTTTGTATTTACTTTTGTAATAATATAAAAATACAATTAAAATTAGTAATTAATACACAAAATACGAAAAGAAAAATAATATACAGTGTGTCCCAACAACTTGGTAAACTCTATTATAGAGCTTTCCGTGTCAACTGATAGACAATTCTAAAGTAATTTGTTGTTGACCGATTGCGTTTTGACTTATTTGATTCCTTTGACAAACACACTTAATCAAAAAATAGTAAAAGTTAAATAACAAATTTAAAGAAACCCTCTCTTTTTTGTTATTGTGTTTTAAGAGTTTTAGATAAAATACTAAAAGTTAAATAACTTTCTAAGTCAAAAAAATTTTAGTAAAAAATAAGATCATCTATTGTGAAATTTTACGTTAGCGTGATAACGATCTATTTTTTATATTTATTTTTTTATAGAAGAAATAAAAATAATATACAAGGTGTCTCAACGAGTTAGTAAGTTCTATTATAATGTACGTGCAACACAATATTTTATATTTATACTTAAGTAAAAAAAGATTATTATTATAGACCTTTCAGTGTTAACATAGATTGATTAAAAAAAAACGAGAGAGGCTGTAGAATTTTTATTTATGGCCCGATTTGAAAAATCAAAAAAAAACAAGTTAAATGGCTTCTAATAACTATGCTAGAAGCCATTTAACTTGTTTTTTTATATAATAAGCCGACTAATTTAAAAATTTTCTAAATGTTTTAGTGAATTTTGCGCTAAATTCAACTTTATAATTTTAAATAGGGACCTAATTTTTTTTATTAATTCGGAAGATATTAGTGTTCTTGGCAATACTTTTACTAAAAATTCTTGTTTAAAAAAATTACCAAAGTTGAAAAAAATAATAAAAGTTAATAAAATTATTTGCATGATGTCGATAAAAATAATTGTAGGTTAATAATAATCTTATTTAAAGTGAACGAAATATAAAATAAATAACAATAAAATAAATTAATAACCTAAATTTGATGTTTTTTCATTTGTTATAAGTAATTATTACTGTCATTTCATATTAAAAATTTGAAAAAATTTTGACCATATTCTCTTTCGTTTGCTGCTTCTTGACATTACAATAATATGGCATTGTCTTATTTGACATCATGAAGCTAGATTTAATTTTTTTTTCAATTTTGAAAATTATTTTAAACAATGATATTCAGTAAAAATAGAACGGAACACATGTCTGTACCAAGAAAACTAATACATTCCAAATTATGAAAAAAAAAATTAGTTTCCAATTTAAAATTGGAAAGTTGAATTTAGCCCAAAATATACTATGCCACTTAGAAAAATTCTAAAATTGTCAGCTTATACTATATTAAAAGCCTTTTAATTTATTTTTTTATGTTTTGAAATCGGGTCATAAATAAAAATTCTACTACGCCTGCCGTTTCTAAAAATCACCCTGTACAAAAAATACTAAATGTTAAATAACTTAAATTTAATTTTTAAGTTAAAAAAAAATTAATAAAAAATAACAGATTATGAATTGTGGCGTCTTATCGCGAAATTTCACTGACCTATTTTTTAAAAATACATACTTATACTCGTTTCATATTAATGTGCATCAAAGTAGTCGTTGAAAGTGATCATTTAAAATTCAAATAATCTTAAACTCAATTTTCCCTAAAAAATATTTTTCCAAATAAATGTATACTCCAGATAGCAAAAAATAATTAAAATTAATAACGTAATTAACATAGGGCAGCAAACATAAAAATTGTTGTCATTATTGATGTGATTAGATTTGTTCTGAATGACATTAATGACACTTTTTGTGTGAATTAAAGATTCGTTTAGACTGCTACAACCTACTTGATGCACATTAATATGAAAAAGAGTATACTTTTTATAGTAATATAAAAATATGATTAAAATAAGAAATGAGTAGTATATACAAAGTGGTTATACATGATTTTCTTTTAGCCAGTTTGTGCATTTTCCATGTAAAATAAAAAATGCCGCTTTACGAAAATAGGGGTACCTACTTGTTTTAACTGGAAATTAAAAAATCGCCGGTTACTAAGCGTCCACTTCGAAAATAGACTTCAAGTATAAACTTGTTTTCTTCCAAAGTATACATTATTATCAATTATTATTGGAAATTAGTTAAAACAATAAAAGTTTAATTAATAACAATTTATTATTAATTCATAAGTGACACTAATGACAGAACTAGAGCTTTCAAAAAAAGTAGAGCGGCACGAATAAAGTTACATGCAAAAAAATTCCAAAGCTGGCTAGATGAAAATCATTTATAACCATTCTGTACATAATAATATACAATGTGCAGACAAATCCTTTAATTTCACCAACACAAATTGTAAACAAATATGATCTGTGAGATTACCTCTTTAAAATTTATTACATTGTTTAAAAAAATACTCTAAAATTAGCAAAAACAGGCACAGAAAAAAATGTCAGAAAAAAATCATAAAACAGTAAAAATTTTGGATCTATTTTTTTGTTAAAGATAGCACAATGTAAACTTTGGGATAAAGTATTCAAAAGGTTCAATCTTTGTTTATATTGCATTTTTTTGACAATTTTTCCGACGCCAAAGTGGAGAAACTCAGAAACTATAAATATTCGGATGAGGCAAGTTTAGTTGTCTTTTGAGCTCTACTTTCATCTGATAAAATATTTGCACATACCTTAAAATCATCCAGAAAAAACATGAGACAATGATCATATTGTTCGGAAAAATAATTAATATGTAACAGTAAATTTGTGAATAGAAATATGTATTTACAAATTTATAATAAAATCGAAATGACTGAATAAATTCCCTTCACAATCTGAAACATAATTTTGAGTGTTTTATGTTAACGTGAAAAAGTCGCAAACCCCTAATCCTAATTGATAGTTGAAGGAATAATTTTCCGTGAATTTTATGGTACGTGTCTTCATGCTGTTTGTCAAAAAAATGAGATACAATTTTTTATTTGATTGATTAAAATTGTACCATTCCACTTCGTTGAGAGACGTCACCATGTCATCAATCTGAAATGATTTGATTAGATGTGTTTAAGAAAAAAAATGCTTTTTACGGCTGATTCAGTGGACTGGCCAGCCCACATTGTAGCTGCAAATGTTGTGATTCCGGCAACGGAAGTTGCACCCATACGCAAATAATACTCAGGCGTGAAATTTCCCTAAAAAAAATTGACATTGAATATTTTAAATTTTATTCGTACTTACGGAAATCAAGTAAAAGATGACACCTATACCCAAAAGACAGGCACAGAGYGCAAATCCGGCTATAAATTTGCTGATTTCTTTGATTTTTTCAGAATGTAGACTAAAATCAGTAAAATGATGATTAAGAATTTGAAATCTGTTACAGGCTGCGCCAGAACTCGCGCCCCAGAGAAAATTTTCAAGGTAAGATACCAGGAACATTAAAAAAATGTTTACAAAATTCTATCTGTCAAAAAACTTTGACATTTATTTTTTGACATTTGACATTTTTTATATCTATTTAATGATACTGAGGATCTTGTATTTGTTTTTTTACGATTATTTAGTAAAGGGACAAAAATTTCGCCAATAAAAGCCACAAATAACATTGAAGAGAGTTACAATTTAGGATACAGTTTCCTTGTTTCCTCTTTTAATAGCCTATAGCAAAAAAACTTGGAAAATTAATTTTTCAAAAGAAATAAATATAGAGTCAAAGTGCAAACTTTAAACCCTCATAACTTCGAAATTTTGATAGATAAAAATTTTTTAACATTTTTTCCGTGTTCCTGGTATCTTACCTTATATGGCATTTTTCTCTGGGGCGTGGGTTCTGGCGCACCCTGTATAGTACCGTATAAAATTTTGACTCCTTTGAATACAAATTTTGAGTCTTCGATTTATTTCCGTTTGGTATTTGGTGTTGTCAACTAGATTCTCGTCGTCTTCACTCCATTTGGTTAAATTTTTCAATTGTTCTATTGACATTTGCAATTGAAAGTTTGTGTGTTGACAATAATAAAAAATTTGGAAGGGTAGCACTGTTGCAATGTAACTAGTGAGCAAATACGTGGTTCTATAAAGAAATTCGAAGATGTGGCCGTAATTTGGAAAATATTCGTGGATAAGACGATAAGCGAAAAAAACGTCGTAATCTTTGGATAAGGGTTGTACGAAGGTCACACCCACTACGATAAAAAGTAGAGAATTAAAAATAACGAACATTTTTAAAAATTTAATGTTTAAGTTAATTTTGGATTGTAATTTTTTGCTTGTGCTGTCTGTGGACCAAAGTTCAAGTTCGTTTTTTAAATTATGTATTACTTTGCTTTTATAGAGTAATACGAAGATGGCGAGAAGTGGCTAAAATGTGATCAAATGTGAAGCTTACTTACGTAATAGAGAAATACCTACATAGAAATCTCCAAGAAATACAGACGAATAATTAATAAATAATTTTGCGTCAAATGTGCTTAACATGTAGTAAACAGTTATCAAATCTACAATTACATGAATTGCAAAGATGGAACCTAAAAGGATTTTCATTGGTGTCGATTGAAAAATATCAGATGATATAAATTTTATTAACTTTAGGTGATCATCTGAAAAGCAAACACTTGAGAGGAAATAAAAAATAATAATACAAATACCTGTCATAAGTTTGTATTTGCCAAACTCCATCTTGTTTATARWGTAACAACATATGAAATGGTGGTGATTGTCATAAAATCCAAGGATCTTGCATATTTTATGATTCCACTGTATTAATAATAAATACTCGGTCAGAATAATAAAATTAATATACCTAGAAGTTGCTTTATGATTTATTTGTCCATGGTCATTGCTAATAAACATTTTTTTAATGATTTCATTAATGATTAATAAAATTGTCAGTGACCACTAATAGCAAACTGTAAAATAAAATTTTAGCTTTGTTTTCTCTGCATAATTAATTTAATCTATTTAATTAATTTGAAATCAAGTAAATCTAATTTACTTAAGTGGAATGCAATTTTGATACTGAGCTAGACTATATTGATTCGTACTCTCCATTGTGAAATATGTCTCAAATCAAACTGAATTTTTTGTTTTGTAAAATAGAGTTAATTGTAGTCGATGAAAAATGGAACATTTTTCTGCAAAAACATAGTAGGGCTGTGTGTTATATCGAGAGATCAAAATAATTTGTAATCGAGTCATCGTTGGATCCAAAAACGTATATCTGTGAAACGACAAATAAAATGACAAGTCAAAAGGTAAAATGGCTTGATTATTAAGATGATGATTTTAATAACTAAATTTATATGTTTTATTGAAAAAAAAAGAACGGTCCTAAAATTATACGTCGCGGTCGGCGACTAATTCCAGCCCATTTTACTGTTTTATCTTTCGGCTTGTCATTTTATTTGACGTTTTACATGCAGTTAGTTTAAAAACAGACATACGCTTTCGGATCCAAAGATCACTCGATTACAAATTATCCTGATGTGTCGATATACAGGATGTCCTGTAAAAAAAAATAAAAAATTGTATAGGACATTGATAGATACTATAATCTAGTGCATCGCCTAAAATTATTTTCAACCATACAGCATGTCCCAAAAATAAGTTACGATGTGAAAAATACTGTGTAAACTTGTGTTTTTAAAATGAAACACCGTATGTTACTTGGCATTTTTGAATCTAGCTTTTTAAACAATGTTTTTACGCTAAACTTTTGTTATTAGTCGATTTTGCTTAGTTTTAGAAATAATACGTTTTTATTGACGAAAACATGCACTTCTTAAAATTTATTACACAAAATCTAAGACAGTTAGAACAATTTTTTCTTACTTCTGCAAAGAAGAAAGTACAGAATTTAAAGCTTTTGCAATTTTTTAGTGTTTTGAATTTGTAAAGATTAATAAATTAAGAAGTTTGTTAAAAGTTAAATAAAAAAATGGAACATCCTATTTTTTATTTTCGCATCTAATCGATTGATAAATTGTTGTGCAACTGTGCACTTTTTGGCTACAGAAACAATAACAATTAATATTAATATATATAATATATAATACAATTAATATATTATTAGTAATAAGTTTAGCGTAAAAACATTGATATAAAAGGCTACATCCAAAAACGCTAAGAAACATATGCTGTTTTATTTAAAAAAACACAAGTTTGTATTGTAACTTATTTTTGAGACTCGCTGTATAGTTGAAAATAATTTTACTCGATGGACTAGAGAAGTATCTATCAATGTTCTATATATTTTTTTAATTTTACTATTTAAAGGTTACTAAAGGACTTTTTCAACTCGCTGGGACATCCTGTATGTAGGTATTTTTTTGATGGGTTTTATATGTACCAGGTGAATAAAAAGTATGGAACGAAGCGTTTTTCTCGTAAACTAACCACTTTACAAAAAAAATAATTAGTGTTGCGTAAAGTCCAATTAAAATGTGACCATTTATCAAGAATAACATTTTTCGAAATTTTTTTTAGTCTTCGTGTTCTGGAAATTTTTTTTTTTAAATGGCAAACCACTATGGTAATTTTTTTAATTAAAGATTATGATCTAAAAATGACCTCTAAATAAACAGATTTGTTTTCTAGTCAGTACTTTTTTTTTAATAAATTGTAAATAAGTTGCGTTCCGAGCCCATCACGAAGATTTTCCGAACTTGAACGAGGGAGTCGTTTCATGACTTTGGTCGATGGAGAGCCCGGTTTTTGGTGCAGGTGCTTTGGGGTGGTTCCGGATGGATCAAAAAATGTAAAAACAAATCATTTTCTTCTATTTTTAGTCCATTCGAAACCACCCCAAAGCACCTGCATAGAAATCAGTGCTCTCCCAAGATGAAAAGCATGAAACAACCACTTCGGTTAAGTTCGGAAAATCTTCGTGATGTGCTCGGAACGCAACTTTAACAATTAATTAAAAAAAAAGTACTGGCTAAAAAACAATTTTATTTAATTAAAGGTCATTTTTAGATCAAAATCTTTAATTAAAAAAATTATCATGGTGGGTTGCCATTTAAAAAAAAAATTTTGTTCTAAAACCCGAAAACTAAAAGAAATTTCGAAAAATGTTATTCTTGATAAATGGTCACATTTTAATTGGACTTTACGCTACACTAATTATTTTTTTTGTAAAGTGGTTAGTTTACGAGAAAAACGCTTCGTTCCATACTTTTTATTCACCTGGTATGTAGAAGGTAAATGTTGCAGAATTTATTATTGAATTTGTTTTAGTATAATAATATAATTTTGTCTTTTTTAATTTAGTAGTTAAATGTGCATTTAGTAAAAATGAATTAAGATGGCTTCTTCTTCTTCTTCTTCAATGCCAATTCTTTGGATTTTTAAGTGTAGATGATTTTAAGTAAAGTGTTGTTGGTTGATTGGTTAATTTCTTTGACAAACATTCAATACAAAATTTAAAAAAATCCTAAAAGTTAAATAATTTAAACTTATAGAAATCTTCTGTTTTCTGTTTTTGTATTTTAAAAGATTTAGATTCACACCTAGTTCATGTGCTTTTTCTATTTTTTTCAACAACTCAAAAAACGACAAAAGATTATTTATTGGGGAGTCTTATTGCTCGTGTTGGTGCCAAATCTTATCGACACCGCGCGAAAAATAATTAGTTGTCCCACGTCGTGTATTTATCATTACCGGGATCATCTTATAATGGGTTTCGAGATCGCAGGACATCCTCCGGGAGCGATGCATCACTCCGAGGAAAAAAAGCCGTTATATCATCGCCTAAGCCTGATTAGTTCCGGCGCTTGCTATTTAAGAAAACCAATTAGTTTGCCTCGTTAGATTCCAATTATGAAGTTTAATGAAGTCGTCTTGAATAGCGCCGCCATTATCGGTCCCGGAATTAGGTGTACTTTCYTCGAAAGCGTCAATAATTCGCGATTCACGTTGCGTTTGTCTGTTGTAAATAAAACAGAAATCCGCACCGCRGAAAGCAAATACCAGACGATGCGTTTGTAAATTTTACATCAAGTCGACAAAAGGTGACGAAAGGAGTGGTGTTTGTTTCTTATTATCGCATGATCCGGGGGATTTGGGATAACTTTGTTTAGGCCCATCTTTGGTAAATCCAACTTGGAAGCTCGAGGAATATTTGATTCAAAGCGGTTTGCGTGTAATCCTTCCGAGGAAGAAGTCTAATGCTCGTAATAACGCAGTGGTTAGGATGGGGGAAGTTGGACAACTGGATTTATCCGCATTTTATTAACAATTAATCTACTTTAGGGGAAAACCAAAATTTTTGAATTTTTTGTTTAAATTTCAAAAAATTAAGACAAATAACTACTTATTTCAATATTATGCGCAATTTCTCTTGTCATATACAGGGTGATCCAGAGTTCCGTAACTTCTTTTCTATCTAAGCTATCGACTTGATTTTTTTCTAAACGATAGGTCCTGCAATAAAGCACATTTAAAAAAATATTTTTATTTAATACAGAATGTTTGAAAATAAGATACACAATTAAGTTCTCTTTTTTTTAATGTAAACCCCCAATTTTTGTTACATTTTTGAATTTGCTACTAAATTGGCGATATAACGCACCCAGTTTCTTAGAATTATCTCTATTAGTTTTTGACTTATGTAAATTTATGTGTCAGAATTATTCAAGATAACGTAACCAACTTTTTTTCAGTCGATTCTTCAAATTTTAACGCATATTTTGAGATAAAGGCGAACTGTGAGTCGATATTTCATGGCTTCGTACGATTTTTTTAAAATGACAGATTACAACTGGCAATACCTCCACTTTTTTTAAATACAACACTTTAATTGCATGGCATTTTTATGAGCTTTATTTTGTAAAATTTGTAAGATTTTTGCAAAATGAGAAATGTTGATGTTTTTTTTTTTGAAAAGAAAACTAAAAAGAATATGTTTCAACAAAATGAAATTGTAATAGAAACAGGAGTAAATCACAAAGGAAACAATTTTAGTAATTTTTACAAGAACAGGAAAGGATGATTGACATGTAAAATTTTGAGAAAAGTCTACTTGTACATGCTGGGAATTCTAACAACGATATTTACCTAAAATTTTGTTTATAGCCATAGTCGGCTAAGTTCTGCTTAATGAAAATATTTTCAAGATGGGGGTACTTTCTGTTACACCGGAAGTGGATATCAACTTCGTTATTTTAAATAAAAAGCTATGTTTTTTATTGCGTTTTCGGATTACTCAAGTGATTTTGAAAGAGTTTCCATTAGTCTTTCCTATGCCTAAGTTTAACCGTTTTCGAAATATTCAGACTTTAAAAATTTTTGGATTGGAATCTTCTTATTCGAAAATCGATAACTCTACCATTTTCTATTATGGTGAAACCGTATTTGGGTATACGAGAGAGAAAAGTTAGATCTTTCTTTTGGTTTATTCAAAATTGTAAAAATAATAAACAAACCGCCAAAATGTCAGGTTACGTTTAGGAAACGTATTTACGAAAAGATTAACATAATTGTGAAAAAAAACTTGGCGTTTCTTACTTGAGAAATATTTCCATGCCAAACTATGCGAAAACGATACCATGGATAGTAATGAATTTCTTCTATTGTAAAAAAAAGTCAAAACAACTTGGAAATTATTAAATTTAGGTATAGGGAATGTTGATACAAATCGATGCAGAATTAAATTCTCTTTCCTTTAGTGAAGAAAAACTTAGGGCCTACAATTTGAAAAAATTCAGTTACAGATATTTGAAATTTCCCAAACGTAACCTTAAATTTTGGAGATTTGTTAATCATTCTTCTAATTATAAATACACGAAAGAAAAGCGCTAACCTTTCTTTTTCATATTCCCACATACGATTTCAAAATAATTAAAAATACTAGAGTTATCGATTTTTGGAAAGGAAGATGCAAATTAAAAAAATTCAAAAAAGTATAAATACTTTAAAAACGGTTACATTTAGGTATAAAGAAGTCTGATAAAAACTCTCTCAAAATCAGTTACTTGAGTAATCCAAAAACGTAATAAAAAACATAACTTAAGTTGATATCCATTTCTGGTGTAACCGGAAGTGCTGCCATCTTGAAAATGAGCAGGATCTAAACGATTATGGCTATAATCAAAATTTTAGATAGATATCATTGTTAGAACTCCTAATACTTCTAATGTGGGGTTTAGCCAAAAGAGCCGTATGTTGAAAAGTGCTTCTTTATATTATAAATTGATAATTTAAAAACGAATTTAATAATTTTTACTTAAATTCCATGTTTATGAAACACAACAAACTTTTTTTTCTGTATTGATTTTTTTATTTTGGTTTGGTTGTTTTTCATTCTCGAATTAAATCCATTTTGTCGTGCATCTTCACGCCCCTCGTTAATTTTATAAAGTTCAACTTGGCCTGTAATGTGGATTAAGGGAGCAGTGACTAGGCTAATACCCATCTCACATCGTGCTCATTTCGCCGAAAGTGTTTAATAAAAGCCCTCTAGAAACCTCTTCCAGTGAAAAAACTTCGAAATTCGCCTTCTAAACAGTCTTATTAGATTTTTCCTGTGATAATTTCGATATAGACGATTCCGGGCTTACGTGAACGAGCAACTAATTGCGCGATTCGCCTCAAGTTCCACTAATTGCTTACTTACCAGCCCGCTGGGAGATGAGTAATATCTATTGCTGCACTTGCTGTAAACACTAAAGTTTGTTTGATGCAATTCGAGAAGCTGAATGGCAATTATTGCCATATATTTCAAGATCATGACGAGCTTACATGTATTTTACTCTTTTCTATGGACGAGTATTGAGCCGTTCCATTTTCCCTTTTTCGCGGGATTTAGACAGATAGCTTTACTATTGTGTATTTGCCGTTTTATTGTGACTTGCAGCGTGAGAGATTTTACATAATGTCGATCGTGTGTTTCAATGAAGGGGAGAATTCTCTA